>NC_091469.1:316113877-316313341 GCF_036971445.1 Narcine bancroftii | reverse complement strand
TAATTTAGCAAAAGAAGTCTTTGTGTTTTGTCAGAAAAAGCCAGAATTCTCAATGGTTTATTCAAGATTGTTATCTTAAATAACAATAAATATTGTATTTATTTCTTGGATTTTTTACGACCTTTTATCAGGACTAACAAGGCATAATGAAAGTTGCAAAAACTATTCAAGTCATGAGGATCATTGAAAGTTGAAGAATTTCCTTACTGTACTGAAAGTAGGAAATTCCCAAAAGTAGGAAATTGGATGATTAGCCTTGATGTTGAAAGTTAAAGAAGAGAATGGAATGTTTAAATGGTTTTTAAATAGCCGCCGCGATCATTTCCTGTCGATGATTTTCACACTTGCCCTCTGTAGTGCCGTTCAGACAGGAAGGGCGTTTACACTAAAAGACCTGAGTCACGGTGATTTTGAAGGCTGGTCGTCAGTCGTGACGTGCCCTCTGTGAGCAGTGTACAATGTCTACGCCGTCCTATTCATTTAGCCCACTGTTGTGGTCAGTCCAGACTGCAGTTAGTCCACAAAAATGTCTATAGGTGCCACTAGAAAAATTTTGGAATGGGAATGAGTCACTCATTCCCCTTCTGAACTTCTTCCATGGCTTGTGTTGCAGGAAATCTTTGAAAATTTCCTGTTATGCAGCAGCTGTGTGAAAACCATAATTGTTTCTTGGGACCTTTATACTTTTCAAATGGTCATCTCCTGTCACCAAGTGGGTGAACAGTGTACTTGCCCCAAGGTATGACGCATGATGCAAGGCTGCTTTGGTTCATTGGACCACTGGCTGCTGTGTGAAATAGCCATTTAAACAATTGCTTTTGCCACTAGTTCTCAACTTTTTTCTTTCCACTCACATCCCACTTTAAGTAAGGGATTGCTTAAGGTGGGATGTGAGTAGGAAGAAAAAGTTTGAGACCCACTGTTTTAATCGTCCCTCATTGACTCGTTATGTGCACGGTTTCAGATCTCCAAAGAAGTGGGCCCAATGCTGATTTTTCTCATGCAAAATATTTCAGTACAAATTGGGTCTAGAGCAGTGATTCTCAATCTTCTCTTCCCACTCATATCCCACCTTAAGCAATCCCTTAGTAATCACTGAGCACCGACGGCAGAGGATGACTTAAAGTGGGATGTGAGTGGAAAGAACAAGGGCTAGACACTACAGCACAGAGACCAACTGGCCCATCAAGTCTTTGCTGAACTATCGTCCCATTGGCCTGCACCTGGACTTTGTGCATTTCTATTTTCCTTCAGATTTCTTCAGTTTCCTTCATCACTGTCGACAAGGCATTCTTGATCTGAATAACTCGTTGCAGAAAGAAACGCTGGGTTCCCAACTGGAATTTTCCCCCAATTTTTGTGTCTGTATTTTTATGTCTATAAAGATGCCAAGAAACAAACTTTCCTGCTTATCCTTAACACTCAATATCAATCCTCTCTGAAAACACAAGTCAGGCCAGAAAATTTCCAGTGGAAGAAAATCTAGAAGCGACTGGATGACCTGTTTTTTCTTGTCTTCCGGGAATTGCTTGCACATGTTCCAGATTTGTGCCAGGCTTGGTCAAGTTCACTTTTTCTGGAGGCACTGGAGAGGAAATGAAATCTCTTGGAGATGGCTTAAGCAAAGGAAGGGATAGAAAGATTAATTTGAACTCTGGGGAGATGGTGGTCTTGAACTGGACTGATTAAGGGTTAATGTGTTTAAAAACTCTCAGATGGCATCTATTGGTCTGACTGGTAAGAGCCATTGGAAACGGATTCTGTAGTTTACTCAACGAAAAGTAAAGGGGCCGTATTGCCCAAAAGCACAAGCCCAGTTCATGATTTCTGGGTTTTTGATTCTGGATATTTGTCAACTGCTACGGTGATCGTTTTGAAATTGAATTCACATGAAAATATTGATTTACAATCTCGTTGAAAAGTGACTAGTTAAAGAAGGCTGAAATAATGGGCTGTTTCACACCACGGCTCAGAATTTTGGTCCGTGTTAAGGAAAGCGCATTAAGCTGCTAAGCGAGAGTCGATGCACCTTTTGTATGGAGCAGCTCCTTCCCACCGTATTCGCATACATGCAGATCCTGGGTCTTCAATTAAGTTCATTTTTGTAACACGTAGCTATGATTCCCCATCGTGAAATAATCGCCTTTTACAATTTTATAGCCTCTTTCATACTTTTGAGCCAAATGCTTTTCAGTTAATGTGTGGGGTAAACATTGTGCCAACAGCAATGAAATGATCCATTTGACTGTTTGAAGAATGCATGTTGACCTTTACAGTAGGGAGAACTCTTCTTTTCTGTTGTGTGTGAACTAGAAAGGAAAGATGCCGTTCCTTCTGAGTGGTGACATCTCTGAAGGTGTAGCAAGCCCTCTCTCAGTACTTCCGTTCTGTCCCGCTGAGCCAGCCCGGATTACACCTGTCCGTCTCTGGCAGGTGATGGGAATCCATCACTTGCTGGGCCGGAAGGTTATTATCACTAAGAGCAAGCCTTTTGTTTTTCCTATTTCCCTGGGAAAGAGACCAGGCAAGTTGGCACATGCAGTAAAGGATTATTTTTGGAAGCTGTTCGAGTTGTAAATTGTCACACCTCAACAGCTGGAATTAAATATGAATTTTGACTAGCGTAAGATGAGAAAATCGGGGGGGGGGGGGGGGGGGGGGGGGGAAAGGGAAATAATCTGATGATCTGATGTAACCCAGAATGTTGGAATGGCCTAGCTGCCAAAGGATTTTGCTGATGCAGTAGCTTCGTTTGACACAAGGGAACCCTCAAACGAGAAGTCAGTGTAAGGCCAACCTTCTGTATTTGGTGGCTGCTACTCTAAAATAGGGGCACGTGTCATTGATCTAGGTCACGTCCGGTTGAGATTCCTTAAGGAGTGGAATAGCTTATCAAAGAATATTGTGAAATTCACCCAGGAAGACAGTGCATCATGATGCGTGGACCTCCCAGCTCCAAGTTCATGTGCCGAGATACACGTGGAAAGTTAGTTTTGCATGCAGGCCAGTTGCTCAGTGCGTACAGAGTAAAGCAGTAAGCGTGCAAAGATATAGAAAGAGATCAGAACAGAGCAAGTGCAGAATCGTTAGTGTGATTTCTTTCCCCCCCCCCCCACCCCCCCCAATAGTTTGACAACTGTGGAAGTGGTGCGTACAATCAGTTGTGGGGCTCCCTCCCAGTGAGAGGGGGGTGAAGAGAATGGCCGGAATGAGTGGTCTTTTCCGAGGCAGTGAGAAGTGTTGAGGAGGGTAGAGGAATTTGTGTGATGTTCTAGACTATTCACCACCCCAGTTTTTTTTTGTGGTGCTGTTCCCATTACAAGTAAAAATAGATCAATAAATCTGCAGATACTGGAAATCTAAAACGAAAACAGGAAATTCTGAAAATACTCAACAGCCAGGCCATATCTGCGGAAAGAGAAAAAACTTGAAATAGTTCAAGTCCGATCCATTTTGTCAAAACTCTTTGCCCTGAAATGTTCACTCCGTTTCTCTGATCACAAATATGACCTGGTCTGCTGAGTGTTTCCAGCATTTTTCATTCTTGTATCAGTAAAGTGTAAATGTTTGTCTAAGTGTCTGTCACTGGTGCTGACCTGAGGTGAAAGGAGACATGGCTTTCGGTGCTGCGGGGTCCAACTGGTTCTTGCCCTTTGTTGGAGGTACAACGCTATTGACCTCAAACGTCAAGTCATGAGATGTTCTTCAAACTGGAGAAGAGAACTTTTATAAGGATTGTAATGTAAAATGATTTAAAACCTGTTTGGGGGGGGGAGTAGCATTACTGGTCAGGGATAGTATCATAGCTGAAGAAAGGGAGGACACTGCAGAGGGAATGTCCACTGAGTTGGTGTGGGTGGGTCAGAAATAGGATGGGAGATGTCACTGTGCTGGGATTCATCTATCAGCCCCCAAATAGCCCTCGAACACCAAGGAACAGATGAGCAGGCAGATTTGGAATGATGTGGGAAATGTAGGGTCATAGTTATGGGTGATTGTTACTTCCCTAATATTGACTGGCACCTCCTGACTGCAAGAGGGATAGATGGGGCTGAATTTGTTGGGTGTGTTCAAGGATTCCTGACCCAATACGTGGACTGGCTGACGACAGGGAGGCCACACTGGATCTGGTTCTGGGCAATGAACCTGGTCAGGTGGCGGACCTCTCGGTGTTGGAGCATTTTGGTGAGAGTGACCACAACTCCCTGAGCTTCAACATAGCTTTGGATAAGGATAAAAGCAAGACAAAGTGGGAAAGTGTTTAACTGAGGAAAGGCTAATTATGAAGGGATGAGGCAGGAATTAGTGAGAGTAAATTGGAAGTAGATATTGAAGGGTGGAAGCACAGAAGTAATGTAGAAGAAGTCTAGGGACCACTTGAGCTGGGTTCAGGATAGCTTTGTCTCACTGGGGCAAGGAAAAGGTGGTAGGAAAAGGGACCGTGGCTGATGAAACAGGTTAGGCAACTAGTCAGGAGGAAGAAGGAAGCATACATTGGATATAGGAAGCAGGAAAGGCTCGAGAGAAATATATGGTAGCCAGGAAGGAGCTCGAAGGGGGCATGGCAAGGCCTTGGCATGGAGGATTAAGGAGAACCCTAAGGTGGTTCTATGTGTATGTGAAGAACAGAAGGATGATGAGAATGAAGGTTGGGCCACTAAAGGATAGAACATGTGGCTGGAGGTGGAGGAGGTTGGGGAGGTCATAAATTGATACTTTGCATCAGTATTCACAAGAGAAAAGGAGCTTGATCAGGGTAAGGTCGGAATAGAACAGGCTTGTGTGCTGGACAGTGTGGAGATTAAGGAATAGGAAGGGTTGAATCTTCTTAAACACATCAAGGTTGATAAGTCTTCAGGGCCAGATGTGATATATACCCCATGTTGCTGTGGGAAGTGAGAGAAGAGATAGTTGGGGTAGTAGCTATGATCTTTGAATCCTCTTTGGTCACAGGGGAGGTGCTGGAGGATTAGAGAATGGCAAATGTAGTCCCCTTGTTTAAAACAGGTAATAGGGAGAATCCTGGGAATTATAGACCAGTGAGTCTTAAGTCAGTGTGTGTAAACTATTGGAGAGGATTCTTAATTTTAGGATCTATGAGCATTTGCAGACTCGAGGATAGTCAGCCTGCTTTGTGAAGGGAAGGTCATGCCTCATGATCTGACTTGAGTTTTGTGTGGAGGTAACAAAATAAATTGATGAGGGTAGGGTGGTAGATGAGGTCTATATGGATTTTAGCAAGGCATTTGACAAGGTCCCCCATGAGAGGACTCATCCAGAAAGTCTTGAGACACAGGATCAGTGGAACCTTGGCTGTGTGGATAAAAAATGGGTTTGTAGGAAAAAAGCAAAGAGTAGTAGTGGAAGGAAAGTATTCTGCCTGGAGGTCGGTGACTAATGGAGTACCGCAAGGATCTGTTCTGGGATCCCTGCTCTTTGTGATATTTATAAATGACTTGGATGAAGAGGCGGAAGGATGGGTCTGTAAGTTAGCAGATGACACAAAGGTTGGAGGAGTTGTGGATGGAGCTGATGGTTGTGGAACGTTTCAAGAGGATACAGACAGGCTGCAGAGTGGGGCAGAAAAGTGGCAGATGGATTTCAATTCTGTTAAGTGTGAGGTGATGCATTTTGGAGGACAAACCAGAAGGGTGAGTACAGGATTAATGTTTGGTTACTAAAGAGTGTGGATGAACAGAAGGATCTTGGGGTCCAAATCCATGCATCCCTCAAGGTCACCGCACAGGTTGATAGGATAGTGAAGAAGGCCGATGGGATGCTGGGCTTAATAGGGGGATTGAGTTCAGGAGTAGAGAGGTTATGCTGCAACTCTACAAACCTCTGGTGAGACCTCACTTGGAGTATTGTGTTTACAGGAAGGATGTGGAAGCCATGGAGAGGGTACAGAGGAGATTTACCAGGATTTTGGCTGGATTGGGACACAAGTCTTGGGAGGCAAGGTTAGCAGAGTTGGAACTTTTCTATTTGTAGCATAGAAGGATGAAAGGAGACTTGATAGAGGCAGAGATAGGGTAGACAGCCAGCACCTGTTTCCCAGAATAGGATCAGCAAACACCAGAGGACATGTACAAAGTGAAGGGAGGGAAGTTTAAGGGAGATGTCAGTGGTATGTGTTTTTTTTTTTTTACAGAGAGTTATGGCGGACTGGAATGCCTTGCTGGGGATGGTGGTGGAGACTAGAATATTGGGGGCAGTTAATAGACTCTTAGACAAGCACATGGATGGAAGAAAAATGGAAGGTTATGAGATAGGGAGGGTTTATAGATAATGGTTCCATTATTGTCACGTAACATTACATTTAGAATGCATTAAATTCTTTTTTGACAACCTTAAGGCAGAGAGAGAGAGTTGCCACTTTGTCCAGCGCCCCTCACAGAAATCTACAGCCTCTGGTGTTCCCAGGTGGCCTTCCCTCCAAGTACTGACCAGTTCTGAACCTGCTTAGCTTCCGGGATCCGACAATCTTGGACGTATTAGAAGTTCTTTTTAAGGAATGTATGGGTCAGCACTACATCGAGGGCTGAAGGGCCTGCACTGTGCTGTAGTTTTCTATCTTGCTTGCTTGTTCTTGTCATGAAATCCCATGTTCCTCTGTGGTGAAGAAGGGCACAGCAATACGTTTACTAGAAGGAAATGGCTTTCATGGTTGGTGTTCCACAGGAAGTTGGAAAGATTTGATTTGAAGCTGTGGTTTAATGGCATTGCAGGGCAAAGAGAGTTGAGACCAAGTGGAACTAATTTGGATTTGTGTATATCCATTCTATTTTGTTTCAGCCACGTGTACGGGAAGAAATACAAATTGGAGGAGGAGGGGTGGGGGGGAAGAAGGGAGGAGGGGCGGGTGGGTAGAAGAGGTGGGGGGAGGATGGGAGAAGGGGTGGGGGAGAAGAGGCAAGGAGGGGAGGGGCAGGGAGTGGAGGGAAGGTGCAGAGGAAGAAGGGGTGGAATAGCTAAAAGGCCATAATGAGGGCAGGTGACAATCGTGAAGAATTGATCAGACGCCTCAACAACAAACTTATCAGAGACTCATTTACGGACTCCTCCGTGTGCACTTTGTTGGCTCTGACAATAATTCTGATATATATTTCTGATCAAAGGAGGGGTTTAGCTCTGTATGCAGAACTGGAAGAGAGATTAGAGGGTTGGAGAAAGAGACAAGGGGAACTGAAGGAAAGGAGACAGGATAGGGAACGAGAGTGACGTGTGGGGATGGAATAGAGTTAGAGGGAAGTCTGAGCAAGCACTTGCCTAGGGCTGAAGTGTAGTTAATCGGTGAACTGTGCTGATGTTGATTGAGAAATAAATCATACTTAGACTGACATCTGGCCTCCACCAGGATAAAGTACCAGAATCAGAATTTATTGTCATGAACAAGTCATGAAATTTGTTTTGCGGCAGCATCCTCCAGCAAACATTTTTTATAAACCATCTGACAAAAATAAATTTAAAAAATAGTGCACAAATAGTCAGGCAGTGTCTGTGGTTCATTGATTATTCAGGAATCTGATGGCAGTGGGGAAGAAGCTGTCCTTGTGCTGCTGAGTCCTCGTCTTTAGGCTCCTGTACCCTTTTCCCCAATGGTAGCAGAGTGAAGAGGGGATGGCCTGGATGGTGGGGGTCTTTGAGGACAGAGGCTGCTTTTTTAAGACACAGCCTCAGATGTCCTCGATGGACCTGTGATGTTGGAGGTCAAGTTAACCACCCTCTGGAGTATTTTCTTGCACTGGGTGCCTGGCACCTCTGTACCAGGCAGTGATGCAACCAGCCAGAATACTCATCATGGTTCTCCTGGAGAAGTTTTCAAGAGTTTTCAGTGACGTACTGAACCTCCTCAAACTCTACACAAAGTATGTCTATTGGCGAGTCTTCTTCATGGTTACGTCGACGTGGAGAAAGTAACTTGTTGACGTTCTCATCTTCAGACTAAATGTGGTCCTGGCCAGTTATTAGTGAGAACATGGGTTGTACCTCTGCCTGGGATTAATAAAAAGCACTGCATTTTTGTGTTCTGCCGTAATCTGAGGTGATCATCTTACTGCTTCAACTGGAATAGATCCGTGAGGGAACAATTACATCATAATTTAGGAATGAACCAAATTAATGCAATTTAGTTGCTCGTGGTAAAATAACCCAGACCCCTCATAACTCTGCCAGTTTAAGGTACTTTCCAGATCATTGGATGTTACTACTAGTGATATCAGAACAAACTTTTCATTCACTTTTTGTTCCATGGTCAGATAAAAAATGTTCAGTGTTTGAAGTGAGCAAGGGGAAACTGAATCCACTGAACTTCAAAGAAACACCGGAAACAGGCCACAAGTTCAAAGGGTGAATGGTAACTGAACCTGGTGGGCCAGTGACGGAACCATTGGGATTTCCAAACAAATAACAGCTTATCGGAGTCTTACTATATCCTGTTTTAAGAAACTAATGTTGCCTGAAAGTGAATTTTATTTTAAATAGCTGTTCACAATTTTGATGAGCATTGGGGAACTTGGCTAATTCATTTCAGTTTATTGAAAGGCTGGTATTTCTTTGTCATTCTGTATTACCCTGTTTAGAATTGAGGGGTTTTTTTTAGATGCTAGTTTGGTGAATCACACTGGGAATAAGGACATTTCTTTAAGCTAAACCATATGCAAGGTAGTAAGTTGGAGTGAAACATGAAAGTCTGCAGACCTGGGGTTGTGGTGCAGCAGCAGTGCTCCAAACATTGGTGGCCATTTACTTCCAATAGATGCTCGCTACCTGCTGAGTTTCTCCACCACTTTTGAGTACAATGCAGCAAGCTTCCTTGCCAAGTCAAATCGCCTTTATCGTTCATCCCAAGCTCACGCGGTAAAGCGAGATAATGTTTCTCCAGGATCACAGAGCAGATTTACATAAATAGAAGTTAAAATATTAAGACGTAAACAGTAAAGGTCCACGGTGCACTATCCACATCTGTTCTGGGAGTTCAGGAGCCTGATGACTCGGAGGAAGAAACTATCACCCAATCTGGACGCAAGGGCCCGAGTGCTATGGTACCTCCTACCAAACGGCAGAAGGTAGTTTATGTGAGGGGTATGTGGAGATCTATTATATGGCGAGCTCTCCACTGGCCACCGTGACAGAGGTGCACCAAAGAAAAGGTACAAGGACTGCCTAAAGAAATCTCTTGGTGCCTGCCACATTGACCACCGCCAGTGGGCTGATAATGCCTCAAACCGTGCATCTTGGCGCCTCACAGTTTGGCGGGCAGCAACCTCCTTTGAAGAAGACCGCAGAGCCCACCTCACTGACAAAAGGCAGAGGAGGAAAAACCCAACACCCAACCCCAACCAACAAATTTTCCCTTGCAACCGCTGCAATCATGTCTGCCTGTCCCGCATCGGACTTGTCAGCCACAAACGAGCCTGCAGCTGACGTGGACTTTTTACCCCCTCCATAAATCTTCGTCCGCGAAGCCAAGCCAAAGAAGATGTGGATCCCTTCGCAATGTTTATTGCCTTTCGCCTGCATCGAGTGTTGTAGATGTCCTTCATGGTAGGAATATCTTTTCCGCTGACTTCACGATCCTCTGCAGGGTCTTGCGGTCCGAGGTGGTACACTTGCAAACCAGGTGGTGATGCAGTTGCACAGGATGCTCTCGATACATCCTCTGTAGAATGTCGTGAGGATGGAAGGTGGAAGATGGACTTTCTCAGGAAGTAGAGGTGCTGCTGGGCTTTCTTGGCTATGGAGCTGGTGTTGAGCGTCAAGGTCAGATTCTCCACCAACTGCATTCCGAGGAACTTGATACTCTTGACGTCCTCAACAATAGACTCGTCAATGGTCAGTGGAGAGGGTATTTCCCTCACCTCAGGCCCTCCTGAAGTCGACAACTATCATTTGAAAGCTATCTGACAGTATCACAAAATGCTGGAAACTAGGCTGGTCAGACCGCGTAATTTGATACCTGACAGGATGAGTTTTTCCAGCAATATGCTGCAGGAACTGAGAGGGTCGGGAAGAAAAAGAATGGAGAATGCTGTGAGCCTGAGCCAGGGCCTTTATTGAGACTCCTATAAAAACATGAACTCCACATTAATCATTCTTTCTCCCTCCTGACGCTGCTTGACCTGTTGAGTATGTTCAGCTGCGCTTTCACCATCTCTCTTCCCCTATGCTTCCTGGATGTCTGCCCTGAAGAAGCTCTCCTCTCTTCAAAGGAAAGTTCTGTGAGAATCCTTTCCCACTGCTCCCCATCTGCACACCCTGCTGCTCTCAACCTGTCTGCTGGTCTCTCCCTGGCCTTTTTTTTAATGTAGGCATGTCTGGTTTTGAAGAGCTCAGGCCTGGAATGTCATTTATATATCCCTGCCTCCCACGAACATAGCGAGACCTGCTGGGTTCCTCCAGCATTTCTGTTTTTAACCAACATTTTCAGGGTATGTTTCAAAGTTCTTGCATCTGTT
Organism: Narcine bancroftii; assembly: GCF_036971445.1. Lineage (NCBI taxonomy): Eukaryota > Metazoa > Chordata > Chondrichthyes > Torpediniformes > Narcinidae > Narcine > Narcine bancroftii. Next base: position 316,302,884 of record NC_091469.1, on the reverse strand, counting down.
TATTATTTGACTTTTTTTATTTCACTATTTCTTTGACTGAATTGTATTTTAAAAGATGCCCTAAAGGGGTTTGTTTTGGAGATGACTGAAGCAGAGTTGTTGCTCCCATGGCCCATGTGCTTGCTGGAGAACCAGGCGTGCTTCAGTGATCTTCCTCTTGTTCCTGTGGAGCATTGCTGACCCCGGCCTTGGTTGAACCAATGTGATGCATCCAAGGTGATTCATTGGGTAAAGTGGCTCGTGATTCTAATGGGTGTTGACTTGCCTGGAGTGTTTTGATAGGGAAACCTATCTAATTGCTGACAACCTGTTGCACTGGTTTGTGTGTACCTGATGGTGTTTGGGAGACAAATTGGGAAAAGCTTGTTAGAGCAGGTCACATACAAACACTTAAAAACACAGAATTTTTGCAGGAGCTTTTGCAAGAGTGCTCACAGACCCATGAGGGACGGTCATTTGCAAAAGGTGACAAACGTAACAACAGGCAGAGGCAGCTTTGTCTGGAAAACAGAATTTACAGTCTGGAAGGTTATGTGATCTTTGCAGGCAGAGTGCAGAAGAAAAACAGGCTTTGCTCTGAGAGTTGGGGAGAGAGAGAGAGAGAAGAGAGGAAAGAGAGAACTGGCTGACTGACTAAGATAAATTTGACATCTACATGCACAGATCCATTGATTTTAACAATTCATTATTATTAGCTTTACTGTACCATCATCATGAAACTTGCTTGATAAATTTAATCATTAAATTTCTGACCTGTAAATGCACTTGCAATGATCAAAACTGCACTTCAAAGAAAACCATGACCTTGTCTGTATTTTAGCTCTTCCTCTGGGCCGAGCACGTTTTCTTCCTCGTTCCTACTGATGCTGTGATATGTCACTGAGCTTAAGCACGGCACAGTTGGCGTAGTGGGTTAGCGTAATGCCGTTACAGCACCACTAATTTGGACTGGACTGGGCTTTGAATCCCTCACATTCTGTAAGGAGTTTGTATGTTCTCCCCGTGTCTGCGCAGTTTTTCCCAGGGTCCTCCGGTTTCCTCCCACTGTTCAAAAATGTACCGGAGGTTGTAGGTCGATGGGGTGTAAATTGAGCGGCATGGATTCGTGGGCTGAAATGGCCTGTTTTTTTAAAAAAATGGAATGTGAAACATGCAGATATTTGTGCTTCCAGTGAAATAATGCCAAGATCAAAATCTCCAAAAGCTGTTTCCATTTTGATGACATGTTTAAATAATAGACACAATGTCAATGCTTGAGACTTTTAGCCTCCAGGTTCTTGCTGAAATTTCCCTTGTCTTTTGTGTTTCAAACTGCAACACTTCGTTCTATTCCCTTGGCATGAAAATGGATTTTTTTCCCTAACTTTTACAGGGAAAGGTGAAGCCAGTTAGGGTGTTATTCCCCTGGAGTGTAAAAGGAAGAGGGGATATTTGGTGGGGGTACACAAAATTATGATGGGGAAATATAAAGTAAATGCACGCAAAAGATCAAAACGAGAGGTCTTGGGTGAAGGGGAATATTAGGGGCAACTTCATACAGAAGGCACTTACAGGTGGCCAAAATCCCCGATTGTAAAGCCGCATATTATGTCCATATGCGGCTGTCGGGAGGCCACTTGAAAGCGCAAGAGGTGCATGCGAGGTGAACTTTGTAACCCTCCTCCGAGTGGGATAATTGCCGGAGGACTGAGGTCCTCCCCCGCCACCTAAATGCAGCTGCCTGAAAGTGGCTGCTACAGGGCTGTGGGGAGAGCATGGGACAGTGCGATCAGTGTGGGAACATCCCGCGCCAGCCGCCCCAGCACTGACAACCAGCCATCCCAACCCTGACAGCCTGAAGGAGCAGGAGATGGAGTGCGCTCTGAGGTGCCGCCCATGAAGCTATCCCTTTCAGATGCCCAGCGCTGCGCTTTCAGCGCTGCCACCTGAAGAAGCCTAGGGAGTGGTAGAACGGACTGCCAGCTGAATGGGTAAATGCAGGCTCAATTTTGAGATTTAGGTAAAATTTAGGCAGGAATTTTGGGGTGGTATTGGAGGGATGTAGTCCAGGTGCAGGATATTGGGACCAGGCAGAACAATATTTCAGCACAGACTAGAAGGACCCAATTCTGTGCTGTAGTTCTGTTTCATAACCACCATATGCAATTAAAAAAAAAGCTTTTCATGATGTATGATGTGTCCCATTTGAATCTGAGCAAGGAATTAGTTCATTCCTTCAGCTTAGAGCGCAATTTATCTACCTCCTCCCCCCCGAAAAGGTCAAAGTGCACTGTGCTTTTGGTAATGACAGGCCTAAAGGATTAAAGCACAAAATTAATGAAGCTTGATTAATGAGAAGGATTGTAGAAATTTTCCAGAGGAGATGTAAACATCTCTGGCCACCTCCCATCTTTCCTATTTTACTTTTGAGTACAACATGGAATTTTCCATTTCTGCTCATTAGTTTTGTTTTTTTCTCTCGTATAAAAGTAGTTAATTATCTAAGAATAAAAACAGTGCTGGAGAAACTCAGCAGGTCAGACAGTGCACTCTATTTAAATTTAGACACACAGCCATTTCTGCCCATGAGCCCATGTTGCCCAGTTTACACCTAATTGGCCTTCAACCTCCCCCCCCCCCCCCCCCTGTATTTTCGAACAGTGGGAGGAAACTGAGCCCCGGGAAAAACGCACGCACACATAGGGGAAGAACATCCAAACGCCTTATGGGCAGCGTGAGATTCGAGCCCTGGCACTGTAACAGCATGGCGCCAACTGGGCCGCACCAATACAGTAATACAGAACTAACGTTTCAGGCTGAGTCCCTCATCAAGGTCTTGATGGTTACATAAAATACACTGTCTGACCTCCCGAGTTTCTCCGGTGCTGTGTTCTTTCTTTAATCACCGTTTGCAGACTTTTGTGTTTTACTAATTATCCAAGATTTTGTTTAGGGTTCTTTATTTTTAAAAAAAACAGCCATAAAAATTCAATATTTAACAAACTTTTGCTTGAGTTTTGAAGAGGTGATGAAATAAATTCAGAGGAAATTGAGTATTTAGAGGTGGTTTGGGAGGAATTGTTAGAGCAGCTTGTACACACATTTTAAAACAGAATATTTGCAGGATTTCTGCAGAATGCTTTCTGAAGGAGGCAACAAAGTATAGAAAACAGCTTTCCTGGGAGACCATGTGATCTTTGCAGGCAGAGGAGAAGAGTTTTGCTCTCAGAAGGGAGGGTGTGAAATAGAGAGAGGAGTCACAGAAATTATTTCCAGAAGGACAAAGCTGCCAAACTTGGAAGGCTGCCTGGTCAAAGGAGAAGACTGGCAGTATGAAAGGTGACCTGAAAGAAAAAGGATCATCTGGAGAACCTTGAAGGGGGCAAGTTTCGTCAGCAAGACTGATTGAGAAGGAATCAGTTGCGGATGTCCTGGAAAAGGAATCTCTCTCTGAAAACCAGCAAGAACGGTCCTGAGTGGTAACCATTTGCTTGTTAAACACCAAAGCCTGGTGAACTTTGTTAATGCTAATAACTTCTGTGCACAGTACAAGAATTGCCTTCAACTAGTGAGATTGGACTGTGATCCAAAGAACTTTTCTCATCTTAAATATATATTACACACACGTGCGCTTAGTATTAGAGGGGGGATTGGGTAGGTTAAGTAGGTTAAGTAATAAGTTAAAGTTTAATTCTGCTTTCTTGTTCAAATATAATTAAAAACAACTTTTATTTAAGTGACCCTGTGTTGTGGTGAATATCTATTGCTGCTGGTTTTTGGGGTCCTCTGGACTCCGTAACAGAGCATACGTTTTGTTGCTATTTGTGGGGTGGGGGGGGGGGACTGGATGGTCTGCTGTGATCGCCATGATTTATTTTGGTAAATGTCTCCCTGTTAACCTCTGAGAAAAGTGTCGAGCTGATCAGTGTTCAGAGTGAAGTGAAAAGATCCAAGCTCACCGTATGATTTCCAGTTGAGAACTCTTAATTTTGAATTTTTCCTCGTGAAATCTTGTCAATTATTTTTTTCGGTTCTGTGAATTAGTGCTAAATTGAACCTGACTGTACTAAAGTTCTCTAGCACGGACTTTCAAGCCTGGAGTCCTTGGCACATGAAGGTCAGTCAGTGGGAACTGTGTGGACTTGCCAACTTTCTGTCCACCTTTCTGATGGAAAGTTCCGATAAAAATCACCCCCAGAGAAGGGGCACAAATGAATGGGCTTACAAGGCCACTAAGAGGGCCGGTGAGAGTCACCCATGTTGCATTGTCCTTCAGTGGTGTTGAGGTTAGAGAAGGTAGGGGCGACAGATTTCTTTGCCCAGATGGCTTTTATTATTTCAGTGGCTAGTTACAACAATCTAGTCGGTTGGTCCCTCTCACTGATACTCGTATATTTTCTTGGATTTAGATTATTTAATTCATTGAATTTGAATTCATAGCACATGAGGCATGTTGGTCCAGGCCTCTGGATTATGAGCATCAGTCCTATTACGCTGGACAATGAAGATTATGCTTCCTGGATACTTTTGGTTGTATTTTGTGGATTTTGGATCATGAAAATCCACTTAAAATGTTCTTATCGTGTACCCTTTTTTCGATTCTAGCCTATTTTTGTGATTTCTTGTCCAATTTTAAGTACCTCATCTATACAAAACCATGATGTGCAACATGTCATTGAAAATCCATTTTCTGCATTCACACTTGGACTCCTTCCCTGCTGGGCTTGGTGCAACCTGTGCCGAACACAGTGACCCTGGAAAAGTGGTATCAGGGCGACTGAAATCTACCAGTGCCGGCCAACTATTGTTGGATACTGAGAGGCATCAGATGCTGAGTACAAATGAAAATTTTAAAAAAAACTTTTTAGGTCAGTCGAACTAATGCAATGTGTCAGCAGTAGTATGTGATTAAACATGCTGAAGTCAATAAAATTTAATGTGTCTCATACTTCCTGTGTGATACGGCAGATCTGAAATTATCTTTGTGTTCAGCTTGAAGTTGTCTATCATAATCCCTGTTTTTATTTCGGGAAGCAAACCATTTAAAAATATTTATTATCCAATGTAATTTAACCACTGTACTTGCTAACTTTCTGACATGGACTGCTGCTCTGTTCAAGTACAGCACTGAGGATCTGTATTTCTATTGATTTAATTGGAAGTGAGGTCTGGAAGAGTCTTTGAAGCAAATTTACACTTCAGATGGCCCCCTGCAGATAATTTATATTTTTAACCAAAAATAAAACTATATTTGCAATAAATTATTTCCAAAAAGAAAACTATTCAGTCGCTTTAACCTTTACTGTTGTATCCATACATTTCCATCACTGTACACTTCTATTTACACCATTGCCACCCCTGTGGCACCTTGTCGTTATTCCCCCTCTGTTATTTGAGGGGCTTCACCTCAGTCTCAGCCCCTCAGTATCTTGACCCTGGTCCTTCCCCACAGCACTCTCGTGTTGGCTATGCATCTCTCAGCATTTATGCCTGCAGTCTGGAATGTGCCAATTGGTAGCATTCACCCTACAGAAAATATTTTTTTTCCAAAAATGTGCTTTATTCACACTAAATTATTTACGATACAAGAAAAATGTTCAAGACCTTTTAGATTCATGGTGTTAATCATATCGATACATTCTGATCATTGTACACTTTACATTTTTCACTCAGTATGCCCTCCATTACCACCACTGTGGCACCTTGCTTTAATTTTTTTAAATTTAATTTTACACATACAACCAACAGGGTGGTGGGGAAACAACCGTGGGAGGCAAGGTTGGCGTAGCAAATAGTGCGGGATTCGAACCCCGGTTCTGATCGCTGGCACTGTTGCCCCATCTGTACAAAGTTTGTATGCTCTCCCCTTGTCTGTGGGTTTTCCCCGGGGCCTCTAGTTTCCTCCCTCCGTTTGAAACGTACCAGGGTTGTAGGTTCATTGGGTATAAATTGAGCAGCATAGACTCCTGGGCCAAAATGGTTAGTTACCGTGCTATTATATCTAAATTAAAACTAAAATTAAATTTGTTGTTTGTATTTGACTGTTTTCTTCTACAGTGGTCAGATACTCTAATTTGAACTATAGAACCCGACAGCACAGAATCAGTCCTCTTCAGCCCTTCTAATCTGTGCTGAACCACTATTTTTCTTTGCCTCGTCCCACTGACCTGCACCCAGCCCATATCCCTCTGTACCCCTCCCATCCATGTACCTGCCTTAAATGGTAAAATAGAGCCCACATTCACCACTTCGCCTGGAAGTTCATTCCACAATCCCACCACTCCCTGTGTAAAGAAGTTCCCCCTAAACTTTTCCCCTTTCACTCTTAACCCACATCCTCTGGTTTGTATCTCACCTCAATGAGAAAAGCCTATCCACATTTACTCTGTCTATCCCCCTCATAATTTAAAATATCTTATCAAATCTGCCCTCATTCTTCTACACTCCAGGGAATAAAGTCTTAACCTGTTTAACCTTTCCCTGTAGTTCAGTTGCTGAAGTCCAGGAAGCATATTAGTAAATCTTATCTGCACTCTTTCTATCTTTCCTGCAGTTAGGTAACCAAAACTGCACACAATACTCCAAATTTGGCCTCACCATTGTCTTATACAACTTTACCATAACATCCCAACTCCTGTACTCAATACTTTGATTTATGAAGGCCAATATGCCAAAAGCTCTCTTTACATCCCTATCCACCTGTGACACCACTTTCATGGAGTTATGTATCTGTATTCACAGATGCCTCTGTTCTACCACACTCCTCAGTGCCCGACCATTTACGTCCTTTCCTGGTTTGTCCATCCAAAATGCAACACCTCACACTTGTCTGCATTAAACTCCATCTGCCATTTTTCACCCCGTTTTTTCAGCTGGTCCAGATCCCTCTGCAAGCTTTGAAACCCTTCCTCGCTGTCCACAAGGCCTCCAATCTTAGTGTCATCTGCAAACTTGCTGATCCAATTTCCCACATTATCATCCAGATCATTGATATAGACAACAAACAACAATAGTCCCAGTACTAATCCCTGAGACAAAAAAAGAATCTCTGGGTGAAGGCAGTTTAAAATTCACAAAACCAATCAAGCTGCGATTGGAATAATAGATATTTGTAATAACAGAAAGAAAGGCTCAATTTTTAAAATAGTTATCAAATCTTAATTTATTAAGATGTTTAGAATAATGAGGTCTCTATATAAATAGCCAAAATTGCTGTGATCTGGTCATGAAAACCAATTTGGTTTGGAGTAAGGGAAATTGTATTTGGTTTGGAGTAAGGGAAATTATATAAAAAAAAGAAATCTTGATATGACTTCTGCAAGGCCAAGAGGCCTTGAATAGTTTATTGTCACGTATCCCATCCAAAACGTTTTGTGCGCTGTCCAGGCAAATTAATTCATGCTTGAGAATAACAGGGAGCACAAAAATGAAACCTAGAAGTGCAGATTGTAGAATAACAGAAGTGTGGGTAAAGGCTGCAATGAGGTCAGGTTTCAGAGATCATTTTTCACTCGTGAAGTGCATTCAAGCGTCCGATACCACCAGAAAATAAACTGTCCTTAAATCTGGTGGCGTGATCACTAATAAACTTTGTACTTTTTAAATTGCCTCTTAAATTACTTGTAATTTTCTCTAATGGAATAGAATTATTCACTTCGGTATAGCAGCCATGTATTTTTAAAGGGGTTGCCATTTTCCAAGTTATCATTATACATTTTTTTTGCTGCTGCTAAAGTGATCATAATAAATATTTTTTGAAATCTATCCTATTTTAACTGTGAAACTTTATCTTTTATATTGCTTAACAGAATATATATATATAGATATATATATATATATCTATATATATATCTCTTTGGCTTGGCTTCGCGGACGAAGATTTATGGAGGGGGTAAAAAGTCCACGTCAGCTGCAGGCTCGTTTGTGGCTGACAAGTCCGATGCGGGACAGGCAGACACGATTGCAGCGGTTGCAGGGGAAAATTGGTTGGTTGGGGTTGGGTGTTGGGTTTTTCCTCCTTTGCCTTTTGTCAGTGAGGTGGGCTCTGCGGTCTTCTTCAAAGGAGGTTGCTGCCCGCCAAACTGTGAGGCGCCAAGATGCACGGTTTGAGGCGTTATCAGCCCACTGGCAGTGGTCAATGTGGCAGGCACCAAGAGATTTCTTTAGGCAGTCCTTGTACCTTTTCTTTGGTGCACCTCTGTCACGGTGGCCAGTGGAGAGCTCGCCATATAACACGATCTTGGGAAGGCGATGGTCCTCCATTCTGGAGACGTGACCCATCCAGCTCAGCTGGATCTTCAGCAGCGTGGACTCGATGCTGTCGACCTCTGCCATCTCGAGTACTTCGACGTTAGGGATGTAAGCGCTCCAATGGATGTTGAGGATGGAGCGGAGACAACGCTGGTGGAAGCGTTCTAGGAGCCGTAGGTGGTGCCGGTAGAGGACCCATGATTCGGAGCCGAACAGGAGTGTGGGTATGACAACGGCTCTGTATACGCTTATCTTTGTGAGGTTTTTCAGTTGGTTGTTTTTCCAAACTCTTTTGTGTAGTCTTCCAAAGGCGCTATTTGCCTTGGCGAGTCTGTTGTCTATCTCATTGTCGATCCTTGCATCTGATGAAATGGTGCAGCCGAGATAGGTAAACTGGTTGACCGTTTTGAGTTTTGTGTGCCCGATGGAGATGTGGGGGGGCTGGTAATCATGGTGGGGAGCTGGCTGATGGAGGACCTCAGTTTTCTTCAGGCTGACTTCCAGGCCAAACATTTTGGCAGTTTCCGCAAAGCAGGACGTCAAGCGCTGAAGAGCTGGCTCTGAATGGGCAACTAAAGCGGCATCGTCTGCAAAGAGTAGTTCACGGACAAGTTTCTCTTGTGTCTTGGTGTGAGCTTGCAGGCGCCTCAGATTGAAGAGATTGCCATCCGTGCGGTACCGGATGTAAACAGCGTCTTCATTGTTGGGGTCTTTCATGGCTTGGTTCAGCATCATGCTGAAGAAGATTGAAAAGAGGGTTGGTGCGAGAACACAGCCTTGCTTCACGCCATTGTTAATGGAGAAGGGTTCAGAGAGCTCATTGCTGTATCTGACCCGACCTTGTTGGTTTTCGTGCAGTTGGATAATCATGTTGAGGAACTTTGGGGGACATCCGATGCGCTCTAGTATTTGCCAAAGCCCTTTCCTGCTCACGGTGTCGAAGGCTTTGGTGAGGTCAACAAAGGTTATATATATATATAAAGTTTATTAGCGAGCTCCAGATTCAAACCTCCAACTCTTGAGGAGAAGTGTTATACTCATTGAATTAATAGAAGTCAGATAATATCTCGAATACACTTTTTCTCCTGTTCTTGAGTTATTTGGGGGGTGGAGAGGGAGTGGGATGAGAAGAAAATGAAAAATCTCACTATATACATATATGAATTTATGTAAGATTTAGAAGTTTGAATTATTGTGACATTTTTAAAAAAAATCTGGTGGTGCGTATTTTTTAAACTTGTATATGTCTGCCTAATAGGGAGGAGGGGTATGACTGGGGAGATTGTCTGCCCAATAGGGAGGAGGGGTGTGACTAGGGATATTGTCTGCCCAATAGGAGGGAGGGGTGTGACGGGGGAGATTGTCTGCTCAATAGGAGGGAGGGATGTGACGGAGGAGATTGCCCAATAGAGAGAAGGGGTGTGACGGGGGAGATTGTCTGCCCAATAGGGAGGAGGGGTGTGACGGGGGAGAACGTCTGCCCAATAGGGAGGAGGGGTGTGATGGGGGAGATCGTCTACCCAATAGGGGGGAAAGGATGTGACAGGGGAGATCGTCTCCCCAATAGGGGGGAGGGGTGTGACGGGGGAGATCGTCTCCCCAATAGGGGGGAGGGGTGTGACGGGGGAGATCGTCTCCCCAATAGGGGGGAGGGGTGTGACGGGGGAGATCGACTGCCCAATAGGAGGGAGGCGTGTGACTGGGGTGGAATGGGTCTTTTAAAATGTTGGCTGTTTTTCTGTGATAATCCGAGGCTTTCAAGTCAGGAGACCCGATCTTTTTATATATAAAAAAAAGAAATCTTGATATGACTTCTGCAAGGCCAAGAGGCAATATCTCAGTGCATGACCCTCGTAGGCACCTGTTGATTGTGGCAAGACACAACGCTACGAAGTGATGTTGGGCAGAATCACAGGCAACAAGAATCCAACTCCAGTGAGCTCAGTTTTGCTTGCTTTGAACAGAGGCCCTTTCAAGCTGTTGGTTAAAATAGAGTTAACTGGGCAATTTGCCCAGTTAGCACCCCAGTTACGCAGCAGTTTGAAAGGGTCTGATCCAATCAACCCTGTTGGAACCCAACTATGTCCCTGACCTACCTCAGAGGTTGTCAGGGAACCCAGTTAAACTTTCCTAGATCACGCCCATGGCCGGTTTGAACCAGAAAATAGCCGACCCACTTATTCCTGTGATGTCAGTGCTTGCGTCACCAGGCAGCCAGCACCCGAACATCCGGTGAGTGCATGATGCATCATTGTAGGGACGGGATCCCCGGTTGGTGACTTAATGGATTGATTCCCCCTGCGATTTGAAAGGTGCTTCCAGCATGTTTTCCTCAGTAGGGCGACCCAGGTGCTTCAGTTTAAAAGCACTCAGTGAGTTGATGTTATACACCGTCAGCCCTGAGCCGATGAATACTATAGCAGATGTCAGATTTGCCTTCCTTGAGAGTCGACCTACGGAAATCAACCGGACCGGATGGAGTCCCTGGCCATGTCCTAACGACCTGTGTGGACCATCTGGCAGGAGTATCCACTTACATCTCCAACCTCTCCCAACGATAATCTCCATCAGCCACTGGGTGTGGAAACTTCATTTCTGTACAAGGTCGAGCTGTTACGGAGACGGGCATTTCTTTTCTTCCACCCAACATCAAGCACTGCATTTCTCCCCTGTCAACTCTTCCTTGTTCTGCTGCATGTTTTAGCTGTTTTGAGGACTGTCCTCCTGCATGTTCCTGGTTGCCCTTCAGGAGGTGCCATCTTGAATCACCAATGTCTCCTTGGAGTGCAGTTGGGCAGGGGCGAGTTTGAGCCGGGGGAGTTGCTCAAACAACCAAATTGGATGGTGCATGACATGGAGGTAATGCTGTTGTCGAGCTCCTGCTCCCTTTGATAGCAGGCAGCCATTAGCTCCTGTTCACCTGCAGCATTCCTATCCATGGGTAACTGAACTATACATTTTGTTACTATGATGTGTTAAATCTCATCCACGTTGACCTTGAGGTGGGGCTTCCCTGCAGCAGGAAAGTAATGATCCAGCATGCTGCCAGTTGAAATGCCAGTGGATGTAAAGCTCCCAGCATTCTGAAGATGCTCTGTTATTAATCTGCATGGTATTTGATTATATCTGGATTGTCAAAGTGTGTAATTTAGATGGCATATTGAATTTTAGATGCTGAAAAATGGAAAAAGACTAAATCTAATGTTTGCAATATTGAATAAGCCTTCAGGTCAGTTTTAATAACTGTTCTCCTTGGAAGCCTCCTGGCACCCAGTTTAGCTCCCCTCATTAGCATATTGTCATCCTGCCCAACATACATTAATTTCTCTCTGATACCAAGTCTGAGGCGAGGGTGGCTCGGTTGGCAAAGCGGTGAGCTCAACACCTATACGGCGCCAGCGATCATGACTGGGATTTGAGTCCCGTGCTGTCTGTAAGGAGGTTGTGCATTCTCCCTGTGTCTGTGTGGGTTTTGCCCGGTGTCTCATTTCCTCCCACTGTTTGAAACGCGAGGGGGGTGGGGTTAATTGGGTGTAATTTGGGCGACAAGGACTCCTGGGCGAAATGGGCTCTGTGACCAAAAAAAAAACTGAGAATGGCAAGGGAATTAAAATGGATTGTAAACTTCATTCCAGGACTCTTAATTTGCACATTATTTTTTGCTTTGTGCAGTCAGTTTGTTTACATTTCCCTTTACGTTTTTCTCTTTTGTATATGCATCTTTTCTGGAGTACAATTTTATTTGGCACCCCCAATAAGTAGAAATTTCCACTGGGCTTGCAGGAGAAGGAATCTCAGGGTTGTAGGTGATGTCATGCATATTCTCTGACAATAACTCTGAACTGTGGAGTGGTAGCTGATCTCATTAACCTCTGCCTCATCCCTCGTAAGAGAAGGTGAAAGGTAGATGAGAAAAACATTGTGTTCCTCCTGGACAACTTTGAATGTAACAGCAAGAGGAGAAATCCCTTCAGCCGAAGGGCAGCACAGTTTGCGTAGCGGTTAGTGCAACGCCTTTATTGCGCCAGTGATCGGGACCTGATCTGGGCTTGAGTCCCACACTGTCTGTAAGGAGTTTGTACGGTCTCCCCATGTCTGCGTGGGTTTTTCCTGGGGGCTCCGGTTTCCCTCTCCATTCAAAACGTACTGGGGATTTTGGTTAATGGGATGTAAATTGGGCAGTGTGGGCTCGTGGGCCGAAATGGCCCATTACCGTGCTGTATGTCTGAATTCAAAATTTGAAAAAGTTAAAATTTAAATTAAAACTTAAATCTGTGGAGGTCAAATCATTGAGTATGTTTAAAACGGTGACTGTTAGGGGTCTTGATGAGTAAGGTTGTCAATGGTTATGGGGAGTCGGTGGGTGAATGGAGTGAGGGGGGAAATTATATCAGCTGTGATGGAGCAAACCTGATGGGCCAAATGGCCCAATTCTGAGGAAGTAAGGCATTGGTACACTTTCCTGGCTGTAGTGTCATTGTGTTCAGAACAGGATGATCAGCGATAGTAACTTGAAGCATGCTACGATCAAAAAAAAGTCAGTGTATATTTAATAAAGAACATATGTACATATTGTTGTTGATATGGTTCATAGTGCAATAAATAAAAAGTTAACAAAAAAAAGCATGCTACCATCTGCAGCTTGGCACCGGTGATTCAGATGGGGCATGTGCTTCCCCTGGTTCCAGAAGTCGATGACCACTTCCTTCATTGTGTTGACATTGAAGGAGGGTTTCCTGACCTGAAACCATTGCCATGAGGCTCTTTCTTTCTTTCCTGTAATCTGTCTTGTCATTGATTCTTGATGGTTTCATTTCCAAGCTTGTCGATAAAGTTGGTGAATAAGATTTAACCTTGTATGTCACAAAATACCAAGTGCAGTGAGATTCTTTTGCATAGAACACTATAGCACAGTACAGGCCCTTCACCCCTCGATGTTTGGCTGACCCATATATTTATTTTTAAAAACAAAAGTACTAAACCCTCCCTAACCCATAACCCTCTTTTTCTTCCATCCGTGTGCTTGTCTAAGAGCCTCTTAAATGCCCCCCAATGTTTCAGCCTTAACCACCATCCCCACAACTCAATTTGTGTTTTTAAAAAAAAACTTACCCCTGATGTCTCCCCTTAACTTTGTACATGTGTCCTCTGGTGTTTGCTGATCCTGCCCTGGGAAACAGGTGCTGGCAACACCACCCTAATCTTGTAGACTCTATCAAGTCTCCTCTCATCCTTCTACGCTCCAAAGAGAAAAGTCTCAGCGCTGCTAACCTTGCCTCATAAGACTTATTTTCCAATCCCTGCAACATCCTAGTAAATCTCTGCACCCTCTCCATAGCTTCCACATCTTTCATGTCATGAGGTGACCAGGGCTATAAGTATGGTCGCACCAGAGATTAGTGGAGTTGCAGCATGACCTCTCTATTCCTGAATTCAATCCCCCTATTAATGAAGCCCAGCATGCCCTCGGCCTTCTCCACTATCCTATCAACCTGTTCGACAACCCTGAGGGATGTATGGATTTGAACCCCAAGATCCCACTGTTCATCCACACTCCTAAGTAACCGACCATTAACCCTGTTCTCAGTCTTCTGGTTAGTCCTTACAAAAGGCATCACCATTGAAATCCATCTGCCACTTTTCTGCCCATCTCTGCATCGTGTCTATAATCTTCTTGTAACCTTTGACAACCCTCAGCTCCATCCACAACTCCTCCAACCTTCGAATCATCCACAAACCTACTGCAGACTGAACAGGTTATCTGTAACATTGAAAGAGTCATGTAAAGAGCACATTCTGTTCTCATTGCTGCCATCAGGAAAGAGGTAGAGGGGCCACAAGACTTGAACCAGTAGGTTCAGGAACAGTTGCTACCCCTCCACCATCAGAATCCTTAACCACAAACTGGATCAGGGGCTGATTTAAGGACCCTTACTTTGCATGTTATTTAATAGTTTTTGTATTGCACAGTAAGTTTGTTTACATTTCTCTCTTTTGTAAACATACCATTTTCTTGAGTGCGGTGTACAGTTAGTTACGGATAAGTAGAAATTCTGCTTGACCTGCAAGTTTAGGAATCTTGGTGTTGCATGTGATGTCATGTAGGTACTCCAGCAATAAACCTGAACTTTGAACTCTTTCTTTCTTTGGCTTGGCTTCGCGGACGAAGATTTATGGATGGGTAATGTCCACGTCAGCTGCAGGCTCGTTTGTGGCTGACAAGTCCGATACAGGACAGGCAGACACGGTTGCAAGGGAAAATTGGTTGGTTGGGGTTGGGTGTTGGGATTTTCCTCCTTTGTCTTTTGACAGTGAGGTGGGCTCTGCGGTCTTCTTCAAAGGAGGTTGCTGCCCGCCGAACTGTGAGGCGCCAAGATGCTCGGTTTGAGGCGATATCAGCCCACTGGCGATGGTCAATGTGGCAGGCACCAAGAGCTTTCTTTAGGCAGTCCTTGTACCTCTTCTTTGGTGCACCTCTGTCTCGGTGGCCAGTGGAGAGCTCGCCATATAACACGATCTTGGGAAGGCGATGGTCCTCCATTCTGGAGACGTGACCTACCCAGCGCAGTTTGATCTTCAGCAGCGTGGATTCAATGCTGTCGACCTCTGCCATCTCGAGTACTTCGATGTTGGAGATGAATTAAAGGAAGATCAAATGGCAAAAGAAAGGGCAGCATGAGATCACTGTTGTGGGGCACATTCAGAAACCTGATGGCGACAGGGGAGAAGCTGTCCTTAAGCCAGGTGGTGTGTGCTTTCACGCACTCGAGCCTCTTCTCTGAGGGGAGGAAGGAGAGCGTGTGCCCAGGGCAAGATGGGCCTTTTGATATGTTGTCTGCCTTTCCTAGGCAGTGGGAGATCTGGACTTTGTGGAGGGGAGGACGTTTCCATTATGGTTGAAGCTGCATTCCTCGCCCTCTGTAACTTCCAGTCTTGAGCAAAGCAGTGCCCACACTGTGCTGTTGATGGTGCGTCTGTAGACTAGTTGCAGGCAAGGGCGAGATGCTGAGATTCTTTCATCTTCTGGTAAAGCCAAGGGGTTGTCACATACTGTTTTGATTGGCACATCAGTGCGTTTGTCCCAGGTCAGGTCAGTGGAGATGTTTATTCCCAAGAACTTGAACCTCATTAATATGGACCAGAGTGTGAACACTGCCACTTCTCCTGAAGTGGATGACTGTCTCCTTCATTAGAATCAGGATTTATTGTCATGAACAAGTAATGAAGTTTGGTGTTTTCCAGAAGCAGCGCAGAGCAAACATTCATATTATAACCATCTTACAACATTACTAGAAAGAGTAAAAATAATAGTGCACGAAAAGTAAGGCAGAGTCTTTGATTCATTGATCATTCAGGAATCTCTCCCTCCACCTGCTTTTCTACCTCGTCCACATTCTGCCCAATACCCGATCACCTCTGGTTGAAAATTATCCAAAACTTGCTTCAAGCATCCTTCATGTGTCAGGCGACATTGCAATTACAATCCATAAACTTCTGCCGAGAAGTTAAAGGTGCTGCTAAGTTAATTTTCTCAATTCAACATTCTCAGTGTGAAGCTGCCCTATAGCATCTTATCGTCACTTGACATTATTTCCCAGGAATCCACCTCAGTGTAAGTTGCTTGTTTTTTAATGTGTTGATTATTGCACTTTGAAGTTTTTTTTCATTACCAAAGAGTTTATATCTTTGTGATGGGCTGCATACATTTTAGTTTCCTGCATTTGAAGGTTGAGGGCTGATCTAGTAAATTTTATTGACATCTGATTGCATCTGTGCAACCTGACGAAACAGCATTCACTGGTCCTTGGTGCAAAACATGCAGACACACAACCGGACAAAAGACACATACAAACAATACATATGCAGGATATATTCATGTATACAAATAAATAAATATTGTTTCATGAATATGAGAGTCTTGGTTGATTTAGTGTGCACCATCACAGAGAAGGCTTGCCAGCGGCTGTACTTTGTGAGCTGTCTGAAGAGATTCGTTATGTCACCGAAGACTCTTGTTAACTTCTACAGGTGAACCGCGGAGAGCATTCTGGCTAGTTGCATCATTGCCTGGTATGGAGGTGCCAACTCTCAGGATAAGAATAAACTCCAGTGGGTTGTTAACTTGTGGCCTGCGACATCACAGGCACCAGACTTCACTCCATCGAGGACATCTACATGAGGCGGTGTCTTAAAAAAGCAGCCTCTATCCTCAAAGACCCCCACCATCCAGGACATGCCCTCTTCACTCTGCTACCAACAGGAAAAAGGTACAGGAGCCTAAAGACGAGCACTCATCAGCACAAGGACAGCTTCTTCCCTGCTGCCATCAGATTCCTGAATGATCAATGAACCAAAGACACTGCCTTACTTTTCGTGCACTATTATTTTAACTCTTTATAGTAATGTTGTAAGATGGTTATAATCTGAATGTTTACACTAAGACGCTGCTGCAAAAATACCGGGTTTCATGTCTTGTTCATGACAATAAATCCTAATTCTGAGCAGTAATCTGGATGTTTAAAATAACAGATTCAACGGAACACAGACAATAGCAAGTATTTCCATTTTTTAGGCGTCTGGAACATGAGAGCAAAAGCATAATATCAGAATAAGATTATTCAGGAATGAATTTGGTAAACTACTACATGCAAGGGCCATGACAATCTGGGCCTCCCCCATGGTGCTGTTGGTCAGACAAGCATTTTTTAATTAGATTCAACTACGGAGATCAAAGACATGAAAAGAATGGGTACAGATTAGCTTCTACCTGATTAATGCTTGAAGTGGGTCTCAAGGGACTGAATGTCCTACTTGTGTTCCTATATTTGTACCGCTTGTTCTTTCTCATATATCCAAAGGCTGTTGATGTGTATCCAGAGTTGATTCTGATGTTGTGTTGCTTCCTGGCTGGATAAAAATTGCTGGGCAGAATTTGATTGAGCTGGAGCCGAAATCGTTCAATGCAGCAGATTTTCAGCCATAATGGGTGGTCATGAAAGTCCTTAGAGCTTTCAATGGTTTTGTTTTGGAAACTGGTCGGATTCTAAGGATTATAAATTTGGAACTCAGTAGTTCAATGATCCTACCATTTTATATTCAAATTTGGTGGGGGGTGGGGGGTGCACGTCTGATGTATCAGAACAATGCAAGCTTTATACACATTACAGGAGAGCTCAGGATGCCTTCTTTAACCTGACTATCAGACAGTGGTGTGTCTGATCCTTTTCTGTGGAACCTGTGGATGTTGGAAGAGGTAAAGCACGAAGGTCTTGACCGGGTCAGTGGGTGGGTGGTTCTTCTGGTGCTGTTTACACTGGACGTCTGTGTGATACCAGCGCAGGAAATGGAGGCTTCAGGAGCCAACTCAAATACTGCTCTCCTCCACTTAAATTTAAATTGAATTTTAAAAAAAAGTAAATTAAATAATTTTTAAAAAATATTGAATTTAGACATACAGCACTGTAACAGACCATTTCAGCCCGTCCACCCAATTAATCTACATCCCCCAGTACGTTTTGAAGGGTGGGAGGAAACTGGAGTCCCAAGGAAAAATCCATGCAGACACAGGGAGAACATACCAACTCCTTCCAGCCATATGGAGTTACTGGATGGACAGTGAATTTATAGACACCACGTTACTTGGTTTCTTTCACACCAATTTATTTATTTATTTTTAAATGGTGTATTTACAGAAAGGTAATTTGTACCTGTAATGCACAATAATGGTACCTCAAAACAGCAAACTGCATGACGTATGCTATACCTCGTATTCTCTACATGACTGAACTCGAGAATAAAGGTGAAATTTTGAGAGTACAGAGTTTGTATGTTCCTGTCATGATTAAAGGCAAGGTTAACAGGCATAGGGAACTTTGGTTTTTGAGGGAGATTGAGGATCTGGCTCAGAAGAAGAGAGAGGTGTATCACAGTTATAGGCAATATGGAGCAAATGAGGTACTTGGGGTGTATTTAAAAAATTGTAAGAAGAACCTCAAGTAAATTAGGAAGGCTTTAAAAAATGAGGCTGCTTTGGCAGACAATGTGAAGGAAAACCCTAAGGGTTTCTGCAGGTATATCAAGAGCAAAAGGATCATAAGGGACAAAATTGGTCCCCTTGAAGATCAGAGTGGTCGGCTTTGGATGAAGCCAAATGAGATGGGGGAAGATCTTAAATGGGTTTTGATCTTCAGTATTCACTCAGGAAAAGGGCACAGAGTCATAGGAAGTAAGGAAAACAAGCAGCGAGGTCATGATGTACACAAATTAAAGGGGAGGAGGTGCTTGCTGTCTTAAAGCAAGTAAGGGTGGATAAATCCTCAGGGCCTGACAAGATATTCCCTCAGACCTTGGGGGAGGCAAGTGTAGAAATAGCAGGGGCTCTGGCAGAAATATTTAAAATGTCCTTAGTCATGGATGTGATTCCAGAGGATTGGAGGGTAGCTCACGTTGTTCTGTTGTTTAAAACAGGCTCCGGCAAATTATAGGCCAGTGAGCCTGACATCAGTAGTAGATAAATTATTGGAAGGTGTTCTAAGAGATCGCATATGCAACTGAGTAGGGATAATCAACATTAGCCTTTGTGTCTAATGTTCCAACAGTAAACTTGTCAATTTTAAAATTCTGTCTTGTTCTCATGTCTCTCTGGTGATTCCTTCTCCCCTTTCTCTGTTACTGCCTTTGTATTTCCTTTGTATTTCTGCTTTTCTGCATTCCTGGTGATCCCTGAGTTGGCTGCTAATCGCTGTAAAGGCTGTCAGTTGAACGATTCCTTTCTTAATCCTCTCTGCCCTCCATTCTTTCTTTCATCCTCCGATGACACTCTCAAACAGTAAACCTTTTGGCCAAGCTTTTGCTCAATGGAAGTACATCTCCTATGAGTGTCAATTTTTTGATTTGATTGGGCTCTTGTGATGCATTTTCAAATGTTTGTTAAGCGGAGCATAAACAATCTGTGGCTGTTGAACTTCTTAGTTTTCTATTTGAAATATATATTTTATTGAGTTTAACATGTAAATCCTACGTCTTCTAATATAACAAATAACAGGCCCTATTATGTATATATTAATATTAATGTAAATCAAAAACCTATCCGTTTAACAATATTTCTTAAAATAATTGTGCATAGAAACTGTAAACTAGATGATCCTTTGGTCTAAACAAAGGGTAGATTCTGTCTAATGATATGATCGATGACAACCATCATTAAACCCATATTAACAAGTTAATCTTTAAAAATAAAGGACTTGGGAGTTCAATTTGAAAATGATCGTTGGAGAAATATTTGTAGAGGTACTATGACAAAGTTAGTAAATGTTAGGTACAGACTGGTGACATAATTTTATACACCAATTATATTTGACCCCAGATCGTTTGAAAAGATATAAACTGAGTGCTTCAGTTTGCTGTTTTCAGTGCAATGATGAAAAAGGCACTTATAATGGTCTTGTGATAAAGTTAGGGGGTTTTGGTCTAGATTGAGAAATTGTTTACAAAACATTTTAAAAATAACATTTTCTTTAGATCCAAAGATCTTTTTAATTGGAGAGGTTAGTGAAATGGGCTTTGACAGATAAATTAGATAAATTTCAAATGGCGTTTTTGAGATTAGCTTTAGCAGTGGGGAGGAAATGTATAGCGATTTCATGAAAGATCAGATGGAGCTTAATTTACGAAGATGGCATTTGGAAATAAGATCATGTATACCAATGGAGAAGATAATTTATAATTTCTTGGATAAATATTATGTATTTCAAAGCATTTGGACTATTTTAATTTGAAAATTTAAGACTGGCCTTGAGTGCCGCTGGATCTCCTTATCCAGTAAATGACTGACGCTGGGTGTTCCCCATATCTATTTCTTCTCTTTTGCTATTCTTTTCTTTGTTGGGGGGGTAGGGGGTTTAGAAATAGGAGGGTATAATGTTAGGGTTGGAGGGGGCCTGGATTTTCTGTAGTTTTTGTTTATATTTCTGTAGCCATGTTTAAATTTTGACAAACTGTTAATATTTTAGTTAAGTAACTGTGGTTATTACTTTTTTCTGTTATAAATAAAATATATTTTTTTAAATCTTAAAGAAAGGAATAAAAAGAAAAAAAAACACTAAATCTAAATGTAATTGACCCCTCCCTTGAATCAAGGTTTCCTTGCAGGAAAGGATGTGAAGATATGGATCAAATAGCGACCTTCAGATACTAGACAGAGAATCGCCGGAGTATCCAAGCTTCTTAAATCTTCCAGTCATGAGAGTAATCTATGAATGGGCCCCACATCTTGTCAAAATGAAACTTCTATCTTTAATGTCATATCTAATTTTCTCTAAGCTTGATTAACTGGGTATGAGTAGGTGAAGAGTCATCTTTCCATTTCATTAAAATTGCTTGTGTGGCCATCAACATGATAAAACGCTGAAACTTTCTCCTGAGTAGCAGGCACAGGTGTATCCAGTTCACGAGAAAAACCAAACAAGGCAATTAAAGGGCATGATTCCATACTTCTCCCTAGAGCTGTGATGGATTTCTAGAGAGGAACAAGTACTTTTTTTCCCTGATTTTTTTTTTGTCTTGGGCATCAGCTTTAGTCCTCTTTTCAAAGTGAGGCCACTCCAGGCACTGGCCTCTGCAACCAGGGGCACGGACAAATTCCCAAAGGGTACGTTGCTTTTCTGAGCTCGTTTTGTTTTGGTTACGCGTTGATGGACTCTTGTGGATTCTGCTTGTTTCCAACTTGTTTGTCTTTTTAAAAGAAAATGATTTGTTCCCAGGATGTTGGTGTGATAGGCAAGTCTGTTGTGTATTAGTCGCCCCCTCGCCTTCTGCAAGGAGGTGGCTTGGTCATTTTTTTTGTTTGAACCATTGTAGTCATATTCTGAAGATTATTTTTGTTTGTTAAAGATGCTCTTTATGTATGGGAGAGAGTTCCAGAAATGAGACCTGCTTCTGATTACAGAGTGATGGTCCTTTCTGCCAATTCAAATATGCTATCTAGATCAAGGGGCAGTATTGCTTTCCACCTGCTGCCTTTCTACAGGCAGCACGGTTGGTGCAATGCCTTTACAGCGCCAGTGATTGGGACAGGACTGGGATTCAAATCCCGGGCTGTCTGTGAGGAGTTTGTACGTGTCTGCGTGGGTTTTCTCCAGGGGCTCCGGTTTCCTCCCACTGTTCAAAAGTGTACCGGTGTAGGTTAATGGGGTGTAAATTGGCCGGTGCGGGCTGAAATGGCCTGAAACTATGGTGTATGTCTACATTTTAAAAATTAAATTCTTGGCAGTGGAGGTGATCATTATCCAGTGAGAAAACTAAATGCATTGACTGATTTTTTTCTCCTCATGACAGTTTGACATCCCTAATATCATTGGGGGATAATCAATGTCTTGGAGAGCACTCCTGGTCTTTGAGTAGAATGGGAAGGTTGAAGTGAGTTGTTTATGGTCAGCTCTAAAGTTAATTTTTTAGAAACATTTAGACAATCAGCACCACAACAGACCCTTCTGGCCCTTGCTCCCCAAATACACCAATTAATTTACAATCCCCGTATGTTTTGGAAGGGTGGGAGGAAACCGAAGCTGCCATAGGGAGAACGTGCAAACCCCTTAGAGACCCGGGTGGCTGGCACTGCATTGAGATACAGGTACAGGGATCGTGTTACAATAAAGCAAAAGTGCAAGATATAGGTTTAAAAAGTGCAGTTAAACAAGGCGCCAAAATCAGAAGTCAGTTTGAGTCTGAAAACAACAGGAAAGAAACTGAAGGTTTGTGTTTTCAAACTCTTCAGCCTAACGAGAATGGGTGGGTGAACCACCCTGTTATTTATCTGAGGATGGACATTATGTTTCGTTTAGTCACATCTGAAACCTGCACCTTCCGCTCTCAGACCCCCTTCATGCTTTTTTCAAGATTATTTTATTGACATGGAATAAAACAGAAAATGTAATGTTACAGAAGATTTATTTTAGTCTACCATTAGGCAGACAAGGATACACATCACCAGAAATTGCCCAGTCCCTCTTGCACTCAGACAAGCAAAAGCGAGTCCCCCAGAGTCGCTGAGTGTCCAAGGATTCACCTCCAGTGCTTCTGCAGCTGCACAGGCTCCAGTTCAAACCATTGGCAACCCAAACTCCAGATCCGAACCTCCGACACAGTCAGGAACCCTTCAGCGCCCTCTTGTATCCCGGTTCTAATACCCCTCATCCAGTCTCCAGCAGTCCGCAGCCTTGTGCGGGTCCCCTGACAGCAGTTGCCAGCAGCCCACAACCTGCATGGGTTCCTCTCTTTGTGTCACCAACAAACCTGTGTGTTCTTCAGCTGGTCTGAAACTTTTGCCAGGATTGGTTTCCTTGCTCGAATCTCAGGAGAGAAGACTGGAAGCAGAACCTTTGAGAATGGCTAACAGTGGATGGAAAGTGTCTAGCTATGGAGTATTGGCCCAAGACAGGAAAGTACTGAACAAGGAGTGAGAAATTCTGGAAGATGCTGGGTTTTAGTGTTGTTTATGTTCTGGGAACTTCCACGACCAATCCCAACACCATCTGTAACCGTACAAGCAAAGGGGCTTTGAATAAAACGTGAGCAGCACAGGTGAGATAATCGAGGCTCCAATCTTTCCCCAAACAACACTTAGGATGGCTGATAAACTGAATAATTCCATCCACAATTAAGAGTTACACTCAGGAGCAAATGTGGATCAACTCCCAATCAGGATCAACTCCCAATCAGATTTTTCAGTTCCACCATATGTACCCATTTCATTACTGTATATTACCTCCCTCTCCCTCGATTATCCTAAATGATTTATCCTATTGGATAAATATTTTTCAGGATTAAAAACAGCCCAGTAGCAACAGCAAATCACTTGTATCAATGTTTAAACAACAAGGGAAGGCTTTTTAAGCAGTAAAATAATTTTTAATTCAAAAATTGCTGGCCGACCCCGTTCATCGACACCTCCTCACGGAGGCCCTGCTACTGCCGGGAGCCCGAGGCCCTCACTATTCCTGGGAGGCCGCTTTCCTTGATGATGCCAGGACAAGGGATTCTTCCAGCCGCTTGCGGCTGGGACGTGGCGTCGCACAGTTTGAAAGGGAGAGTTGGGGAGAAAAGACAATAGGGGAAGGTAAAGAAGAAATTTTTTTTGGATAAATTAGGATTTTGGAGAATCTGATTTTGGATAATCGGAGTAGTTGGTGTGTGCGTGTTACATAAAAATATATTTATTATACAGTCATACACGCCCGGACACCCCACCCCCTGACTACGCTGGCAATTGCTGACAATATCATCAATATGTTACTGACTATACAGGTATAACTGTTTCACAGTTGGTCTTTTACACCATAAGCACCTCATAATTTGGAGAAAAAAATGCAAAAAGAGTTGCAGTTTGCAGAATAAGTTTCTGGTGGACCCTCTTAATGCGCATATAATTCTCTCCAGTTTAATAAAGAAACTGATATTCTTAAACCATTGTGTAATAGAAGGATCCCTATCAGACTTCCAGTGTAACAAGATTAGACGCTTGGTTAATAGGGATGTCAATGCTATTGTGTCTTTCTGCAGGGAATTTAGGGAGTTAGTGGAGATTCCAAATTGTGCAGACAACAGGCAGGGTTACAAATTGACTTTAAATACTTTGGATAGTGTGTTGAAAACTTTTCTCTAGAACCTTGTATTTTGGGGCATGGATGAAACAGGTGAGGTGGAAAGGGAAGTCGTTCCATCGACTACATTTCAGGGTAAATGATTGACAGTCTGGATTGTGCAGCACCTTGGACTGAATGAGTCTTGAGCAAATGCAGGAGGTGGTGGAACGAATCCTCTCAATAACCTTGTCCCACAGCTTCTCCTCCAATTCTATTCCCAATTCTTGTTCCCCTTTTGTGTTCATTGTGGAAAGTGATTGACTTTTAATTGACAAAATAAAACTATAAATTTTTGAAATTGTCCCTCTCACTCCTGGATTCGCTGAGATTAGACCTTCACAAGGCTGTTTGGCAGGTAACTGAGGGAATTTTGGGAAAGACTTTGAGATAAAATTTCGAATCTGAAAGTTACGAAGTGGGCGTGTGGCCTGATGGCGTAAGGGAGAAGACATGGAAAACACCCCCTCTTGACAGAATTTCTAAAAACCTGTATCAAAGTGCTTAAAATATTTTTTAAAAATCACAGATAACATAATTGAAGACTCAAAATGCTAACAATGATGAAAGTGAAAGGTCAAGCAATAAAGAAAACTGTTATAAAATCTGCAACAACATCGAAGCCTGGGGACTCCATTTCTCTGCACCCATGATCCCAACGGCAGTCTGTGGGTAATGTCTTTTCTACACCGACACTGACCTTGCATTCTGACGCGCGAGATGGCTCCGGTGAGCAACGACCGTCGACTTTAGGACAAGATGGACAACTGCATGCACACAATGCCCGAGAAGGTCCAAGCTGTGGGGCAACCCGACCTCCACCGGCCCAGTAAACCTGAGCTGGGGAGGAGTGGCATTTGCACCCGCAGTAGGGCTGCAACAGCTGACTCCCTGACAGAGGAGGAAGAGGACGTCATCGAGGTGAAAGAGGAGGAACAATATCTCACTGAAGAAGAAACTGCATTGTATCAGGGTAGGCCCAGGGTGAACCAGGCTGATAAATTACTGCCTGGCTCCCCCCAGTTAGAATCACCATCAAATGCTGAACTTGCTTTACAAATAAGCCAGGGGTTTTCTATAATGAAGGAACAACTTGTGGAAATGAAAGGAGAAATATCTGAAAGTTATGAAGTAAGTGTGATCGAGAGGTGAAACTGTAAAACCCATAAAGATCTTGAAAACATTTGATACTTTTAGTTGGCCACGAATAAAAAAAATAATCAGTGAGTGAAGGTGTAAATAAGTGATTATTATTTAAGGGACTCTGAACTGGTGCTGCTGCCCACTTTCTGCGGTCTAATCTGGTGTGAACTTTTTACCGTATTGAGCAGCAATGGGCTATCAATGTGGTTAGTGGGTTTAGTGGAATATACCATGGTTGCTGAAGTCGATGATTTACAAGATGGTTCTTCCAGTTTACGCCAGGAGAGCTCCCCTGTAATTTAGTTTGTGTATATGTGCTGCCCAGGAGTTGAATTGGGAAGAGCCAGTCTGCCACTAATCTTGCAGTTTTGCCATGATGCTTTTCGGACCCTTGGAGATACCAAATAAAGGAGGAAATGATTTTATCGAGTGAGGTGAAAAAAATATTTTGGAATAAGGGAATGGTTTGAAACAAGTAAAGGAATCTTGGTGATAGTTCATTTTGACTACATTTATTCTGCCCAAACTGCTCCTTCTCTGAAAATCTGATTTTGCCTTGTCGATAAGAGATTGAGGAATGTGCATGTGATGTTTACACCGAGGCACTTGAAACTTGATTGATTAAATGGAAAAGACAAGTCTGATTGGTTAAGTTATAGAGCTGTTCTGTCGATGGGGTAACAATCACCCATTTGAATTTATAACCTGAAAATGAGCTGAGATCCTCCAGAATGGGTAGAATGGAGGGAGTGCTACTCTGTGGGTCTGTTACAAACAGTATACAATGAACTTCGCTTTTAAAGTCTATTTCAGATGATGCCTTTAACGGTAGGGGAAGATTGTGACATAATTAATAATGGTTCAATTGCAATGGCAAAAATAAGAGGAGATTAGGGGACCTTTGTTGGGTACCATGTTCTAATGCAAAATCGTCAGAGTGAGTATTGTTTGTGTGAACTGATGGTTGTGCTGTTGTGTATAGAAGGCGAATCCAGGAGAGGAGCACTCCACTGTGTAACTGGACCCTGGGTTTCCTCACCGCCAGACCACAATCAGTGAGGATTGGTAAGAACATCTCCTCCACAATCTCCATCAGTACCGGAGCACCACAGGGCTGCGTTCTTAGCCTCCTGCTCTACTCATTTTACACCTATGACTGTGTGGCTTAGTACGACAATAACACCATCTACAAATTTGCTGACGATACCACGATAGTGGGGTGTTTAAAGGAAGGGGTTGACTCAGCATACAGGATGGAGAATGAAAACTTGGCTGAATGGTGCACCAACAACAAGGAGCTGATTTTTGACTTCAAGAAAGGAAACCCCGAGTTGTACTATCCAGTGATCATTGAGGGATCAGAGGTGGAGAGCGTGAACACATTTGCGTTCTTGGGAGTCACTATCTCAGAGGATCTTTCCTGGACCCAACACACTAATGGCATCGTGGAGAAAGCATGTCAGTGCTTCTACTTTCTCAGGAGCTTGCGGAGGTTTGGTATGACACCAGAAATCCTGGCAAATTTCTACAGAGGTGTGGAGAAAAGTGCTGACTGGCTGCATCATGGTCTCATGTGGGAACACCAATACCCTCCAAAAGGTAGTGGATGCAGCCCAGGACATCACAGGCAAAACCCTCCCACCATCGAGAACACTTACAGGGAATGATGCCGTCGGAGAGCAGCAGCAATCATCAAGGATCCACACCACCCAGCACATGCTCTGTTCTCGCTGCTGCCATCAGGAAAGAGGTCCAGGTGCCACAAGACTCACACCATCAGGTTCAGGAACAGCTGCCACCCCTCCACCATCAGACTCCTCAACAACAAACTCAATCAGGGACTCATTTAAGGACTCTTATACCCCTTTTACACAGAGATCCCACTTATTTGGCATGTGAACAATCTGTGTTTAAAGCCAGATAGATTGATTACACTGAACCAAGAAAAGTCTGGTCAGGATCTGAAGTGAAACGCATTGGCTCTGATACTACCTACCTTGCCAGGTAATTACCAGGATGAAAGTGGACCCCCCTACCCACCCACCCTTCCCACGTTCGATGCATTCACATAGGTAAGTGAAGCAGTTAAAAGGCAGTTGATTCCTGTCTATCAACGGCAGTGTAAAAGGGGTATTTTTTGTTTGCTTTATTGATTTTCTTTGCTCTCTCTGTATTGCACAGTCAGTTTGTGTACATTCATTATCTGTTTGAGATTCTTGTTTAAATGTTTACGCTGTGTACAGTTTTTTGCACTTCCAATAAGTTGTAATTCTGCTTCCCCTGCAGAAAAGGAATCTCAGGGTTGTAGGGGATGTCATCTATGTACTCTGACAATAAATCTGAAACTTGTTACCAAATCCAATTTCTTTAATACTGCAAAAAGGCCACATCCACTCTACCCTATCAAAGGCCTTTGCAGCATCCAGCAAAATTACAACTTTCGGAGACTTTGTTGAGAGTAAGAGTACATGTACGAATGTTGAAACGATGAGTGTCACTGTTCTGCACTTCAGATATGATCTTTGGTAACATTCCTTCTATTCGAGATGCTATGACCTTGGCTAACACTTTGACATTAGGATTAAGCAGAGATAAAGGCCTGTAGAGATAAGTAAGAAACCAGACATGGGATTCTTGTCTTTAGGAGCAAGATTATTGATATTTGGCTTGAATAAGTTGGTAAAACTCCTCGCTCCTGTGCTTCATTAAACACTGATAGTAATAATGGAGCTCATTTATCATTAAACTTCTTAAAACTCTGTTGGAAATGGAGATTGCATTGCTTTAATTGACAGTGTAATCTCATCCAAAGTGGATAAGGCATCCAGTTCCTTAACCCGGTTCGGGCCATTGACTGGAGCTGTAATGTTCTTAAGGAACTGATTCATTTTGGTGCCATCAGAAAAGTATTTGGATTTGTCGAGTGTTGAGCAGAAAGATTTAGAGGCAGTATTGATTTCCATGGGATCAGATATTATATTATTGAAGGGGGCCCCAGTTTGGGATGTCAGCCTGATGTTTCAGTTGGTGGACTCGTAGGTGGCTTGCCTTTTCCCTGTGTTCGTAATGTGAACCACAAGGTTGCATTAGTAACCGCTCTGCCTGTGTAGTTGAAATAAGGTCAAATTCTGCTTGGAAATCAAGACGTAGCTTGTATAATTCGAGGGAGGGACAACCTGCGTAGCATTGACCCATTGAACCTGGCAATGTGTTTTCTATTTAATAATGAGATTATTTGACCCCTCAAATAACACTTAATTGTCTCCCAGAGTAGGGAATCAGTGGTTAACTCCTTTGATTGTGAGAGAGGAAATCACTGATAGAGTCTGATGTATGTTCACAAAAATTTTTTTGCGTCTGCCAGCAGAAGAGAATTAAGTCTTCAGCACAGTGGGTTAATGTGATTGGGTAGTTGAAGGTCAAATAATAAAGGTGCGTGATTAGAATACTAGAATAAGCCTAGAACACCACAGATGGGATCAGAGAGCCATCCAAAATGAAATCGTCTATCCAAGAATATCAATTGTGAATATTGGAAAATAATTTTTGTTGTTGTTGAGGGATTGCGAAATCTTCAAAGGTCAATCAGCACATTTTTTTAGCCCAAAGTCAGAAAATAACCTGGCCTTGGCAGATCATAAAGTGCCCCAGGGATTAAATCGGTCTAGAACCGGATCCATAACAGAATTTAAGTTTTCCCCCCTCCTCCAAAACATTAGGATGTGGGAAGCCTGTTTAATAGTGTGTTAGCAAATGAGATGCCATCGAAATTGGATGCATAGCTGTTGGCCAGCAGCGCTGGTTTCTAGAAGAAGACACAAAGTTGCCTTGGGAGACATTGTGAAGGAAAATCTTAAGGGTTTCCACAGGTATATTAAGAGCAAAAGAATAATAATGGACAAAATTGGTCCCCATGAAGATCAGAGTGGTCACGTTTGTATGGAGCCAAAAGAGATGGGGGAAGATCTTAAATTTTTTTTGCATCAAGATTTACTCAGGAAACGGGCACAGGGTCTTGGGAAGTAAGGAAAACAAGCAGCGAGGTCATGGAACCTGTACAGATTAAAGAGGAGGAAGTGCTAGCTGTCTTAAAGCAAATAAGGTTGGATAAATCCCCAGGGCCTGACAAGATATACCCTCAGACCTTGAGGGAGGCTGGTGTAGAAATTGCAGGGGCTCTGGTAGAAATAATTTAAAATGTCCTTAGCCACAGGTGTGGTGCCGGAGGATTGGAGGGAGCTCACGTTGTTTAAAAAAAGCCTCCAAAAGTAACCCTGGAAATTATAGGCTGGTGAGCCTGACATCAGTAGTAGGTAAATTATTGGATCAGATATACAATTATTTGGATAGCCATGGACTGATTAGGGATAGTCAACACGGCTGTGTGTGTTAGGTCATGTTTAACCATCTTAGTGTTTTTTGAGGAGGTTACCAGGTAAGCTGACAAAGGAAAGGCTGTGGATGTTGTCTACATGGACTTTAGTATGGCCTTTGACAAGGTCACACATGGGAGGTTAGTCAGGAAGGTTCAGACACTTGTTTTCGTGGTGAAATAGTGAACTGGATTCAACAATGACTGGGTGGGAGAAGCCAGAGAGTAGTGGTGGATGATTGCTTCTCACACTGGAGGCCTGTGCTGGGACCATTGTTGTTTGTTATCTATGTCAATGATCTGGATAATAATGTGGTAAATTCGATCAGCAAGTTTGGAAATGGCACTAAGATTGGAGGGGTTGTGGACAGTGAAGAAGGTTTCCAGAGTTTGCAGAGGGATCTGGACCAGCTGGAAAAATGGGCTTAAAAAATAGCAGATGGAAGGTGTAACAGATATGTGTTAATCTTTAATATAATGTTAAAACTACGATATACTTATATATGTGTGTGTGTGTGTATATATATATATATATATATATATACATATCTAGATATGTATTCTTAGTTAATTGTGGGCTGGTACAAGATAACAGCACATTTATAGAGAACCATTGTAGTCAGAAGAGCGTTCATTCTTGGAGTCACATCTTGGACAGACAGAGCTAATGGATTTCAAGTGGGTCTTAATCAAGAAATGCTAAAGGAATCCATCTGTTTTTATTCAAAGCCTCTTGAACAGAGATGAGGTCAGAGATTTTATGGACATGGAAAGGTTTTGAAAAAGGGAACATAATTTTGGGAGAAATAAAACTGATGGTCATGTTGTTTCCAAGATTGGGACTCACCTCAGTGATGTAATGGTCACATGATGTGGAGAAATGTATTACTGAATTCAGACATTTTGAGTTCAGTTTTGGAAGAGTTCTGTTTGGAGAGGACCAAAGTCACAGGGGTTGAGACAGGGGTTGAAGCCATGTGAAAAACAGAATTGAGTTACAGTAACCAGAACTAGCGCTGTTGTTATGGTTTACTCCTGGGGAAAGAGGAACATAGAATCAGTGACTTTTGAAATAAAGAAGACCATTTTGTTGTCTCTTTGGAAAAGAGGACAGATTTCTACTGGGTCAATTTTTGTGTGGCTACTTAATGTAACCCTTGTCTGGGTTTGTGAAGTCATCATGGAAGAAAATAACCACATTGTGAGCAAAATGGCCTGAAGATATGATGCTTAAAAGCACTTGATAATTATTTCTGAACTGAAAATTTAAGACCTTCAAGCAAGATTAAAATGATGCTGAACTTTTAAAGATTGACTTTTCAGAGTAAGACTTTACACACTCACACACACTCACGCGCTCTACATTTGCACATAATGGGGTTAAGTTTAGAGATAAGTAAGAAATTTTGTGTTATTGATAGTTTAATAAAAACTTATTTTGGATTTGCCATTGTCTATTGAATTTTCCATTGCTGTACCTTTATTAGTGCTAACTAAGTCCCTAACAACATTTCGGATGTGTTAGTTCATAACTAAGTACAAACCAAGATAGGACATACACGGTATATGGTCGGGCAATGAGGTGTGCGGTAGAACAGTGGGATCTGGGAATACAGATACACAATTCCCTGAAAGTGGCATCACAGGTGGACAGGGTTGTAAAGAGAGCTTTTATCTGAATACTGGGAAAGTATTGAGTACAGGAGTTGGAATGTTATGGTAAGTTTAAGACATTGATGAGTCCACATTTGGAGCATTGTGTGCAGTTTTGGTCACTGAACTACAG
Source organism: Narcine bancroftii (assembly GCF_036971445.1). Classification (NCBI taxonomy): domain Eukaryota; kingdom Metazoa; phylum Chordata; class Chondrichthyes; order Torpediniformes; family Narcinidae; genus Narcine; species Narcine bancroftii. Next base: position 316,271,716 of record NC_091469.1, on the reverse strand, counting down.
GAAAGATAGCAATAAGTTAGAAAGGGTCCAGAGATGATTTACTAGGATGTTGCCCGGTTGAGTTACGGGGAAAGGTGAACCAGTTTAGGATGTTATTGTCTTGTCCCTGGCATTGGAGAGGACAAAGGACGGACAGGTTGATATGGAAGTCAAATTTAAATGATGTACAACCAAAAGCTCAACAGGCCATAGTGAAGAGAGTGCAGCCGCTCTGCAAGTCAGTTGCTGAGTTCCTCTGGCAGATTTATTTTATTGCTCGAGATCTGTAGTCTCTTGCATCTCAACCCTTTACCTCTTTCATTCAGGGCTTGGAATTTCTGCTATCAGTATAACACTGTTCGAGGCAATGCTTCAGTTAGCAGAACAAACGCCAGGAGCAAATGTGTTAAATTCTTAACCACCACCAAGAAAGGTTGACAACAATGAACAGCAAGAATCACTAGTGATGTTTTAAATAAATAATCGGCCTCATTAAACCACTTTTTCACAGATAGTGGACTAGCTCCAGTGTAATCCTATTTATTGCTGATTAGCCCATTTTAATGAAGGCTACTGCAGAAAGCTTGAACACAGGAGTAGGCTGGCACATCGGTACCCTCCCAGGGGACTACTGCTGCTTCTAATGGGCTTCCAAGCAGAGGGCATCTCTACTCTGAAGATGTTAACAATTATTCTGAAAGGCAGTGGAGTCGACCTTTGTGTCCTTTCTAAGACTTATCCCTCCAACGTGTATAAATAGTTTATCCATTTGTTACCGTATTGTGGGAGCTTACTATGATCAAAATACCAAATGCATATCTCGCATATTACAAAACTGACCACGCTTCAAAGTTATTTTTGACAGGCTGTAGAATACTTATGAGACATTGTGAGGTGATACATGAATGCAGGTCTTTGCTCTTTTTAGTGCATTCATTTATCTTGTACATGGGCCGTTGTCTTCGATTGCACGGGGTTCAGATTTTGCCTTTACCCTGGTAATGATTTGGCTGGAATCTCGAATGGTCTTGTTGCTAGTTGTCATCCAGATTTGCTGATTATATTCAAAACGGAGACTCTGCCCACGTTCGTATCTAATTATTTCTGAAGGATTTAATTTAATCTGTTTTGGCCTGCTTTATCCCATCCCGATTCACCGGTGTGTGCTCCGAACGCCACCAAATCACACAAACAGGATGAATTATGACATTCTACCTACTAAGTTGTTGCAAGGGGCATAGAATCAGTTTTAACCACTGAATAGCTAACTTGGCAGATGCAAAAAGATGTCTGAGCATCAGAAAGATCTAATCCTGCTGGATCTCCCTCCTCCACCAGCAGTGGTGGGTTTGGAGTCTTGTGGAGCTTGAAGTTCTCACTCCTGTCCCTTCTTCCAAAAGGTAGCCAGCAGCGAGAAGCAGCCATGGCCAGGGTTCCACGTTGCACCTGTAAAAAAAAAAGTGGAGTATTCAATGACTTGCAAAATAGCCTCCAATCGATTGGAAATCATTGGCGTGCCTCCTTCACGGTTGCCTCGAACTAGCTTCAGGGGAGGTCTTCTGATATACGAACTTGGGGACATTGAGCAAGATTGTTGTTTTGTCATCACCCAACCGGTTCCTGGATCTCCATTCCCTATTCCTGTTCATAATTGTCCAGTATTCAGCCAGCAATAGCAATGTCATCAGGGAATTTATAGATGACGTTGGAGCAGAATTTTTAGGCCTGGGTGGGCAGGAAGCAGAGGAGGGGTCGAAGGATGCAGCCTTGAGGTATTGATGGTCAGAGGAGGAGGTGATGTTTCCAATCTGCACTGATTAGAGTCTGCCAATGAGGACTTAGTTGCAGGGGGACAAACAGAGTCCCAGATCCCTTTGTTTGCTCAGGTTTTGCTGTCCAGGATCGTCCATGACATTTCTGAATGGCCACTTCCTGTTTGCATTTCTTGTGCTGTTAACGTGTTATTGTGATGAGAAATCTCCTTAATCAGAGCAGTTCTCTGGCTACCAAGGGCTTTGGATGGTAGAACTTGACAAATTTTGGAGTAAGGATAGAGGCAGCTGGAAAGGTTGATTTTAATATATTGAATCGATTATTTCATTGAGCGTCAGGAGACTATGGGCGTCTCTAATTGAATTAAAATTCTAGTTTCAGTACCGTCAAGAAGATGTGGACATGGCTAGGGGAGATATTGACATGTATAGCCAAGGGAGCTCCCAAAGTGCATTTGTTTCTCAGCCATGTGGAGGAGGCCACACTCAGTATGCTGAATGCCTGTTGGGTGGGACGATGCCCACATGAAGCTCTGCCTCACCTGGAAGGTCTGTTTGTGGCCCTGGATGGGGACAGATTTGGAGTTACAGCAGGTGGGTGGAAAGTTGGCTGGACTCGGGGGGGGGGGGGGGGGGTCTCGTGGAGACATTGCTGCATAATTTTTTTAAAAACGATGGCGATAGTGAGGAAATGTACAGCTATTACTTGGAAAAACGAGATTGATTTGGGTTTACGGAGGTGGCATCTGAAATTGAGGTCATGTATTCCTTTGGAGAAAATCATGTAAAATTTGCGTGATAGTTATCTTTCTTTCCCCCCCCCCCCCCATCCCCCATAGAGTTATGGATCCCCTATTTGGAATATCTGGGTTTAAAATGTTGAAGTCCCTGAAGCTCGTTGGGGTGGGGTTGCTTTGATCCTTGGTTGTTCACTGTATTTTTGATGTATTTTCTTTCTCTTTCTTTGGGGGAGGGGTGACCCTGATTGGGAGGCTAAACAGGTACCACACCTTGTACATTTAAAATTTTAGAATAAGTATTCGGGGGGTGGGGGTTGAGCCATGGGTGCGAGGGGGAAGATGTGGGTGGTTAGTGGGATTGCGCTGAAATGGGCAGGCACGTTAAAGATCACGTGTTGGATGCGGAGGCTGGTGGGGTGGAAAGTGCAGGCGAGAAAGACGGTTCTACCTAGCGGATGTGGGGTAAAGCAGACGTCCAAGAAATGGGGCAAATACAGATGTAGGCAGTAAAAGGGACTCTTTGCTTGAATTTTGGATGATGGGAATGATGACGCTCATTAAAATTGAGATCTATCTTTGGTTGTAGATGAACTGTTTTATTTCTTCAGGGTGAGGAATTGTGAACAGAGCAAAATAAAATTCCATCAAGTCCAGGAGTAAAATTGGGAAACGCAGCTTAAAAATGTTATGGCTACAGTCAGTTGTGTTGCTTCAGGGCTTTGAGAGATGGCAAAAGAAAGACAACCAAACTAGTTGAGATGGTTAGCAGTCGTGAATGAATAAAGGCGGATCAGCTGAATGCCATCCTGACCCTGTTCCTTGTGTAACAGTGGCCCTCCAACATGAACCACCAGTCTTTCAACAAACTCGTTGGAGCTGATGCTGTTTTCTGATCGTGACGATCACTCTGACACCCCTTGCTCTGCCCCCCCACACCCAGCTTCAATGAATGTTCCGATTATGTTGGTAAATCTGTGCTTGTGTGCTTCAGGACAAAAGGGGCTGTAAGGAGACCTAAGTGAAGTGTACAACATTACAAAAGGCCTCAGTGGGGTCAGTTCTCTTGTGTGGTGACATCAAATGAAATTAATTGGTAGAAGGGTGAGGGGAGAGTTGAGGACATTGAAAATTCACCCAAAGGGTAGTAAATTTCTGCCAGAACGGTTTGCGGGGGTAAAAAAATCTGGATGTGCATTCAGGGAGCTGTAATACGCTGGGGTATGGAGTTGAGAGCGGGGAAATGGTTGAACTTGAACTGTTGTGAATTCTTCCTCCTCATGGTGCGACGATTAATGAGATTGCGGAATGAGTTATAATTAGAAGAGTTACAAGGTCAGAGAGATGCAAGGACTGGAGAGGAGCACTGAGGCATGGAATTTGTTGGATGATAAGAATGATAAGAATACTAAGAGCAGGTAATGCTGGGTCAAAACCCACTGCAGGTCCCTACAGGGAGCGCGCTGTGACTCCAGCGGGTGGTGCAGACCAATGAGCGAGAAATGTTCTCAAAACACAATCCACAAAAACCAAGTCTTGGCTGAGCTCCAGGAAGGTCATTTGGAGGATTTACTTGATAAACAGGCAAATCTTTTTGTTAGGAAATTTGACGCATTTTTAAAAAATATATTTATCACTCCTCATCATTTTAGCAACCGGTGACGGTGCCACGCAATTGCTCAGATAAAGGAAGTGTAAGGTGTTCCTTCTGTCCACTAACCCACAGGTCACCCTTGGGCAAGGTGTGGTACCTGTTTAGCCTCCCAATCGGGGTCACCCGAAGCCGTGTGATTGCAGATGGTTTGAACAAGCAGATTCTACAAATTGGAATTTATGGTTGTAAAACCAAAAATTGCTGGGCAGATGAATCAATGGGCAAGGTTACCCGTCCAGTATGGTCACTGCAACTGAAGAAGGCAACGGGAAAACACCTCAGTATTTTCCCATTTGTATCATCATGAACTCAACATCGACGAGGGTCTTGGCTCAAAGAGGGAGCCTTCACCGAAGGAGAACGGGGGAGGCAACAACTACAATTCGGAGGGTCGGAGATCATGACGATGGAGAGACATGGCTGAACGGCAGGGCCCCTGAATGATGATCATTTCAGGATGTTCATATGAAAGTTGTTGTCATAGACACAAGTGCAAAGTAGAGATTCAATGATGTTCTTTCTGCAGCTCCCAGGTGTATTAGGATACACCAAAGATAGGTATAACATACAGGTGCTGCAATGTGCAGAGACTCAGAGAAAGGGATGATCAATATAGAAAGGTCAATAAATAGCCACAGTTGCAGCCAGAGCAACAAAAAAAAGCGATGTTTCAGTAGTGCATAGAGATATTTGGAGGCAGTTTATGATTAGGGTAATACGGGGAGGTTCAAGGGCCTAACAGCTGTTGGGGAGGTGGGGAGGCGGAGAACCTGTTCTTGCTGGATTTCAGACTGCTGTACCTAAGGGAGGCAGTGAAAAGAGATTGTGGCCAGTGTGATGGGGGTTCTTGATAATGTCGGTTGCCTTCTTGAGGCAGTGTCTCGTATAGATGTTTTCACCAGACAAGAGGTTGATGGCCTTCGTGGACTTGTTTGTGTTTGCCACTTGGAGTCGCTTCATTGCTAAATGGCGGAACTGATCTGACAGCAGCACTGCCGCTGGAGTGAACGTGGGGAGCAGATCCACAGCGCTCCTCCGCAGGGTTCAACCGCCCACCCCAACTACTGACGGCTCCATGCAGGTTTCACGCTGCCTGTTCAAGGAACCAACGGCAGTTTATTTTAAAATCTTGCCACCGCGGAGTCTTGGGCCATGATGGTCCCACGGATGTTCGGCAGCAGCCTCAAGAGGTTACAGACTGGGAGAGCACCAGTAACAGAAGAAAACACCCCCCCCCAATTCAAAAAGGAGATGACCCCACGGGATGGTGACCACACTGGCGGACCAGTGAGGAGCTCGGCGGCTGAAGAACAGACAGGTGGTTGGTGACTCCTGTGAAGAACCCACGCAGGCTGCGGGGCTGCTGGTGACCACAGTGGAAGGATTCGCAGCAGGCTGCAAACCGTTGGAGACAGGCTAAAGGGGCACCAGGTATCGGAACCAGGACGCGAGAGGATGCTGGAGGGCTCCTTGATCACGATGGAGCTCTGGATTCGCTGAAGGTTCGGACTGGAGTCTGGTTGGCTGCGGGAGCTCAGGAGGCAAATCCATGTCTCTCGGTGACTCTGAAGGGACTCTCTTTTGTTTCTCTTTCTCTGTAAGGCACACAGGGGCAAGTTCTGCTTCTGATGGTAATTTGTTACATAACAAATGAAAGAATCTTGAATAAGCATCTGTATGCTGGTCAGGTTCAATCCCTTGCCCTGGGGGAAATACGGCTGGTTATTTAAAACCCCAGCTGCATCCTGTGAGCAAAAATACATTACCATTTAATCTCTCGGCGTTTCATTGGGGGATTGGTTTTAATCCGACTTATTATTTAGTTGGGAGATTAATGTTGGCCCAGATATGACTGAGAACTCCCGTACTGACCTTCATTTGTATGTGGGATCTAGTAAATTCATCCTTCCCCATCCCCAATAGCCAGATTACCTTCTTAAATTCTGCACTGCTACAAGAAACATACTTAGCTGATTTTTAAAAAAGATTATTGGAGTGCAAGAGGTGACTGTGAGGTTCCCTGTCCCGATACCTGGTGCCCCTTCAGCCAATCTCCATTTTCAGTCAAGTAGGTGACGTACATTGTTTATAATAATGCTGGTCTCTGTAGAGACGTATGCTTTGTGTGGATATTCGTGCACATGTCGTACACAGTTATCAAGGGGGTAAAAATGTATTTGGGATGAAAATCTAAGCACACAGGGGATAAAGGATGCACAAGCTCCCTTCTGAGGAGTTTGCAGAAGTTTGGTATGACATGGGTGGGGAGGGGAAGAAAAGCCCTGATAAGTTTCTACAGAGGTGTGGTGGAAAGTGTGCTGACCGGCTGCATCACGGTCTGGCATGGGGACACCAATACCCCCGAGTGGAAATCCCTGTAAAAGGTTGTGGACACAGCCTAGGACATCACAGGCAAAACCCTCCTTACCATCGAGAACATCTGTAGCAGTGGTTTTCAGCCTTTTTCTTCCCACTCACATCCCACTTTAAATATTAGCCATTGGTGGATTAGTAAGAGATTGCTTAAGTTGGGATGTGAGTGGGAAAAAAAAGTTTGAAAACCACTGATCCACAGGGAATGCTGCCGTCTTAGAACAGCAACAATCGTCAAGGATCCACACCACCCAGCCAGTGCACGCTCTGTTCTCGTTGCTACCATCAGGAAAGAGGTGTAGATGCCACAAGACTCACACCACTAGGTTCAGGGACAGCTGCTCTCCCTCCACCATCAGGCTCCTCAACAACAAACCCAATCAGGGACTCATAAGGACTTGTGCACTTCATTGAATGTTTTTTCTCTCTGTATTGCATTTGTTTACATTTGCTTATTCGTTTATCTGCTGGAGTACAGTTTTTTTCACACAGTGGTAATTCTGCCCTGGCCACAGGTAAAAGAATCTGTGTTGTATGATGTCATGTATGTACTCTGACAATAAATCTGAACTTTGATCAACCTGCCATCAGAAATAGTTCAGCAAAGCAATTTTATGACATTGATGGATCTGGAATTGCACATTGGCCAGAATTGGTAAATTCCTGTCTCTTAAAGTCACGTAAATCAGATGGGCTTTTACAGCAATCAGTGGTTTAACAGTCACTAATACTGATACTGGCTTTCTGAAGAATCCAAATGAATTGTTGTCTGTTTTTTTTCAAAAACCCTTCAAGTTCCTTTTCTTCATTGATGTTGCCCAAGCGAATGGTGGTAAGATCGTTTACGCATGATGCATGCAAGGCTGGTGTTCTCTGTGATGACCCCTTGGATCTAGCATGTAGTGGAATCTTGGAATTGGTTATCCCTTTGTCAGTATGTCTCAATGATTTATTACATCTTTTCCAGTTTGAAACCATTCCCTGTTATCAGTAGAAATATAAGTTCTTTTATTGGTTTCCCCAACTGTAAGGGACCAAACTCTAAATAGCTGATGTACCAGCATACATTTCTAGAACGTAGAAGACTAGACCAGAGTGCAGGCCCTTCTGCCCTCGAGGTCGTGCCGACCCATGTATTCCTTTAAAAAAATGCTAAACCCACCCTACTGCCTAACCCTCTATTTTTCTTCCATTCATGTGCTTGTCTAAGGGTCTTTTAAATTCCCCTAATCTTTCAGCCTCCACCATTAACCCTGGTGAGGCATTCCAGGCATCTATAGCTCTTTGTGTATTTTAAAAAAAACTCACCCCTGACATCTCCCCTAAACTTCCCTCTGTCACTTTGTACACATGTCCTCTGGTGTTTTGCTACTTCTGGGGTGGGTGGTGGGGGGGGGGGGGAAGAGGTGCTGGCTGTCCACCTTATCAACGCTTCTCATTAAGTCCTCTATTAAGTCTCCTCTCATCTTTCTTTTTCTTTGGCTTGGCTTCGCGGACGAAGATTTATGGAGGGCGTAAAAAGTCCACGTCAGCTGCAGGCTCGTTTGTGGCTGACAAGTCCGATGCGGGACAGGCAGACACGATTGCAGCGGTTGCAAGGGAAAATTGGTTGGTTGGGGTTGGGTGTTGGGTTTTTCCTCCTTTGCCTTTTGTCAGTGAGGTGGGCTCTGCGGTCTTCTTCAAAGGAGGTTGCTGCCCGCCAAACTGTGAGGCGCCAAGATGCACGGTTTGAGGCGTTATCAGCCCACTGGCGGTGGTCAATGTGGCAGGCACCAAGAGATTTCTTTAGGCAGTCCTTGTACCTTTTCTTTGGTGCACCTCTGTCACGGTGGCCAGTGGAGAGCTCGCCATATAACACGATCTTGGGAAGGTGATGGTCCTCCATTCTGGAGACGTGACCCATCCAGCGCAGCTGGATCTTCAGCAGCGTGGACTCGATGCTGTCGACCTCTGCCATCTCGAGTACTTCGACGTTAGGGGTGTAAGCGCTCCAATGGATGTTGAGGATGGAGCGGAGACAACGCTGGTGGAAGCGTTCTAGGAGCCGTAGGTGATGCCGGAAGAGGACCCATGATTCGGAGCCGAACAGGAGTGTGGGTATGACAACAGCTCTGTATACGCTTATCTTTGTGAGGTTTTTCAGTTGGTTGTTTTTCCAGACTCTTTTGAGTAGTCTTCCAAAGGCGCTATTTGCCTTGGCGAGTCTGTTGTCTATCTCATTGTCGATCCTTGCATCTGATGAAATGGTGCTACACACCACAGAGAAATGTCCCAGCTCTGCTAACCTTGCTTCATAAGACTGGTTTCGCAATCCAGGCAACAAGCTGGTAAATCTCCTCTGCGCCCTCTCCATAGCTTCCACATAACCAGGTGACCAAAAATGAATGCAACGCTCCCAAGTGTGGTCTCACCAGAGATTTGTACAGTTGCAACGTGACCTCTCAACTCTTTCTGTTTTAATTACTTGTGACTTTCCTTGAAAATTAGATTTTGGCCATAGGGTGCATGTTCTGGAACGTAATAATCTGATTTAATGAATAGCCTCATAGTTGACCTGGACAAAAGAAGCTTGGATTTAAAAAATTGCCCAATTCTAACAATGCAGACTGCCTATGAACCGAGGCTTTCAGGTGAAATTTAATTAAATTCCTTTTATTGCATTTTGTTTCATTGCCTGCTTACTTGAACTGAGTAGCTTCTCTTGAAAATTATTTTCAACCAACTCAAATTACATGCATTATATTTGTAATTTCTACTTTGAGACTTAAATACAAGCCATTGACTTCTCTTTCTTTGGGACCTCCTTCCTGTCTCTTAATTGCCAGTGATACTCATTGTTTGCAGAAAGAGATCATACATTTGATTGTTTGACATGAATTTACACAGCCAACTAATACTTCGGAGGAAGTTGGATTTAACTATACAGTAGTCCTTCAATATAAGAAAATTGTAAAGTAGATTCCATAGAAAAAGTTGCAGCCAGAGCAACAAACAAAAGCGATGTTTCAGTAGTGCATAGAGATATTTGGAGGTAGTTTATGATTAGGGTAATACGGGGAGGTTCAAGGGCCTAACAGCTGTTGTGGGTGGGGGGGGTGGGTAGGGGTGCGGTAGAATCTGTTCTTGCTGGATTTCAGACTGCTGTACCTAAGGGAGGCAGTGAAAAGAGATTGTGGCCAGTGTGATGGGGGTTATTGATGATGTCGGTTGCCTTCTTGAGGCAGTGTCTCGTATAGATGTCTTCACCAGACAAGAGGTTTCAGAAAAAGAAATTGCATTAATAGTACGTTTTGCTTCCTTGAGAATTCCAATACAATTCGTCACTGGTTGGCCAATTTTATTGACAAATGTGGCATCTGTTTTGCACATGGTTGGATGCTGAAACAGAAATGAGCCTCCCAAGTAAGTTTTGTCTACCCCCTAGATGACCAGCGAGGCCAGTGCAAAGATGTGGGCTTTGCTTTTTAATACTCTACCTCTTGAAAAACAACATGTTTGTTCAGCCATTTCGAAAAGCACTTAAAATTCGACCACGTCCACGTGCTTTCCTCAGGGACGTAACCAATTACCTTGGAATTAACGGGGAAATTTTGATTTTTAGTCTGCGTTTTTTAAAGTGGAAAAATAGAGCAAAAAAAAATCGTAAAAGGCTCATTGTGGAACAATTATAAAAATGTCTAATTTTTAATTATTAAAGGATATCTTTGCCAACCCCCTTTCTTCTGTCCTCTCTCAATTGCACCTCCAACTCTCCTTACCTGACGCCTTCTTGTTCTCTCTCCACGTTACTGGTGCCCCCACTCCTCTGCCTACATAATGGGGAAAAATTACTTTTTAGCATCCATGTCCTCTTCAATTATTAGTTCACAAGAAAAGTAACCGACTTGGATGTGGACAAGAAGTTGATACTTTTTTTTGCATTCAGGTTGGCAGTGTCCCACAATTCAACCTTTTTGGCTTGAAATGGGTAATTTATTAGAACGAATAACTGGAGACAAATTCCCACAGGATCCAATGCTTTTTACTGGGAGATGTTAGAGGGATTAAACCTCAATTAAAACTGAATATGTATGAAGTAAAATTTGTTCAGATTGCCTTAGCAATACCTAGAAAATGTATCGTTGTAACTTGGAAGTCAGATACTGATCTGGGAATGGAAAGATGGCGTGCAGAACTTCAGAGTTGTATTCCACTTGAGAAAATTACTTTCAATTTAAGTAATTTTATGAAATATACAGCCCATATTTACAAACTGTTGGTATTAAAATGTAAATGATTCTCGAACATCCCCTTTCTTTAGAGGTTTAAAAGTATCAGGAAGTGAAGTCTCCTGTTGTGGTTTTCTTGTCCCTCATCTTTTTCTTCTTTATAAATTTGTTGGGGGGAGGTGTGGATTCATAGGAGGTTTTTCTTTCTTTTGTATTTCGTTTTTCTTTTAAAATACCACTTTTATTTGGATTAAGTTTGAAATATTGTGAGATGTTTGCAAAGTGGCGTTATATTAAATAAAATGTAAAGAAAAGTAGCTGACATTGATTTGATGGACTAAGTATTGCTTCAAACATTGATGGATCTTTTGTTGTTTAAACTAGGAGATGGAGTTCCCAAGGAAAGCAGTCCCTTTATCAACAGTACAGACATTGACAAAGGAATCGTGTATGAAGGGAAAAACCTGGCACTTTTTGAGGTGAGCTATTTTGCGCTGTGGTTCCTTAAAGTACGAGAATTGAATTAGCACAGATCATGTTGTTGGATGTCTGAGGCATAAACATAATCAGATAGGCTTGTGACAAGAGAAAGTAAGATCAAAAGATTTTCCCTCCCCAGAGGGGAGAGAAAAGCAGCAGAATGGTGGTGAAAGTTGGGGGCAGAGGAGGCTGAAGGTGGAGCAGTCGCAGCTGGGGATGTGCAAGAGGAGCAAGGCCCGGATGGGATTGAAAGGCCCAAAGTTGCTTGACTAGAAGCCAGTGTAGATCAGAATGTGACCATCAGTGACAGCTGGCGATTGCAATGCAACTTTAACTTGACGCAGAGGCCCAAATGTTCCTGACCATTATCATTTCCACAAAAGGCAACCCCCAGATTAGCAATATAGTCTTGTACCCAGCTTCAGATTAGATACTGGTTATTGTCACGATGGGATAGTTAGTGCGGGACTAGGGTTCAAATCCCTCACTGTCTGTAAGGAGTTTGTACGTTCTCCCATGCCTGGGTGGTTTTCCCCAGGGGCTCCAGTTTCCTCCCACAGTTCGAAAATGTACCGGGGTGTAGGTTAATGAGGTATAATTGGGGAGCAGAGGCTCATGGGCTGGAAGGGCCTCTTACTATGTTTAAATTTAAATGGAATGAAATAGAAATGCAATATTACACACCGTTTCCTTTAGTCTGCAATAAAGTAAACAAAGATTCACCATCAGCAATAGAGAGTCCCCTCAGAGTCTCTGAGTGTCTGTGGATTGGCCTCCAGCCCTCCCCACAGCCCATGCGGCTGCACATACTTCTGTTCAAACCATCAGCAACCTGAGCCCAGACCCAAACACGATGAGGGGGTCTTCAGCCCTCAGGACCCTTTAGGGGTCCCTTTTTCCTCCCCCCCCCCCCCCCCCCACACACACACCGGGTTCAGATACCCAACACCCACAAATCACAATCTGGTGAGAGTCCCTTAACCTGCGAGTCACCTGCAGCCTGTGTGTTTCCTTCACCTGCAGAGCCCCTTGCTGGTCTACCACCATGGTCACTGACCTTGGGGGTGGTGGGGGGGGGGGGGGGTTCATCTCCTCTGCCTCTCCTTCTCAGAGGGGGCATTCTCCCCGTTACTGGTGCCCAGTGTCTGTCCAGAGTCTCCAACCCCTCGAGACCGCTGCCAGCGCAGGCACAGCCATCTTGGACCCAGTCCCCACGGTCGCAAGATTTTAAATGAAGCACCGTCGGCTCCTTTAACAAGCTATAGAACTGGGAAGTTGGGGCCTGCAGAGAAGCCCTGCTTCCCGCTCCCTCCAGGTTCGCTCTAGTTGCTGCAGCAGTTCCAGCAGCACAGACAGTTTGAAAAATTGTTATTCATTCTCAGAAGAAGCCTGATAGCCTGACTACGCCTGGGATCGTCTGATCACGGAAGCCAAGCAGGCTCAGGCCTGGTCAGTACTTGGAGGGGAGACCGCATCGGAACACCAGAGGCTATTGGTTTCTGTGAGGGGCCCAGGACCAAATGGCGACCTTACGGTGGACAACAGTTAAAGAATTTTATGTCTGTTCCATTTCTAAATGTAGTGACAATAATGGAACCTTTCCCTTTATTGTAAGACCAGTGTTTGCAGTGTAAAGATGGTGGGCTTGAGTTTTTAAACCTCTCCATCTTTAAAACAAATCTGTTTGTTCAGCCATTTCGAACAGCAGCTAAAAGTCCACCAGTGTAGTTTTCAGGGAGAACATCGAATGTTCTATTTGCTGAGACCAAAATATAACCTGATTTTCCTGATTTATTTTTTGTCCAACAGGAGGAAATGGATAGGAATCCAATGGTCTCTTCTCTGCTTAACAGACTGGCGAACTATACCAATCTCACTCAGGGGGTCAGGGAGCACGAAGAGGCAGAAAACAATGAGGAGCCAAAAAAGAAGGAAGTTAAGGTAGGTGTGCGTGCAGGAGATAAGAACCCTTGCTGCTAATTTTGGTTGGAAAATGACTGCTGGGTGGCACGTTGCCCAGAAATCACTCCAACTGAGTGGATGAATGTTAAAAACATGATAAAGCGAAAACAATCCAGGTGACCTTTTTTGTTTATCTAGACACAAGGAAAATATTTCACACATGGTTGGGAAGCTCAATTTGACCAAACGACTGAGTTTGTGTAGCAACAAAATGCTGGAGGAACTCAGCAGGAGATCTGTGGTGCAATATTTCATTACCTGTTCTCGAGCGCAACCGAGGTTCTTGAAACAACATCCCCACAAAACCAGTTTTTTGGTTTTATTTTCCTAACGCGGGGTCCAAGTTTTGTGCATTATGACACATGCAAAATGACGGAGGAACTCACAGGGTAGGCAACGTTCACGGAAGGCAGCAGGTGCAACCCTTTGTCGGAGTTCCTGTCGATTACCTTCCGTGGAAGCGGACTTGCTCCAGTATTTTGGTGTGTTAGTCTCCGGAGTTGTTCTTGTGCGCCTCTCTGGGACTTCAGCCTACTACATTGTGTCAACCCATGCAAACCCACTCCACAGCAGGCTCATTTCTCCCAGCCTCACACCAATAACCCCCTGTTTTTATTGCATGGATCTAAGAGTCTTTTGAATTTTGAATACCCTCCAGTCCAAATGTATGCCCTCCACTACAACCCACTGGCAATGCATTCCAGGCACCTGTTACTTAGATTATTTTTAAAAGAAACAATTTGCCTCTGACATCTCTCCTAAACTTTACTCCATTTGCCTTAAACAGATGATCTCAGGTATTTACCACTGTCACCCCAGGAAACAAAACACTTTGGAACACAGTACAGTACAGGTACGCAAAGTTGTGCCAACCTTTAGACCCTGCCTCTCACATCACCCTCTACTTTAAATTCCTCCATATGCTTGTCTGATTGTCTCTTGAATTTCCCCAATGGACCTGCCTCCACCCCTGACCCAGGTCGTGCATTCCACGCAACAACCATTCCCAGGGATAAAAACCTTCGTCTGATATCTCCCTTGAACTTCCCACCCATTATCGAGCATTGGTGCCCTGGGAAGGAGGTGCTGTCCGTCCACTTTATCTATTCCTCTTAATATCGTGTACACCTCTATCCTATCTCCTCTCATCCTCCTCATCTCCAAAGAGTAAAGTCCTAGCTCCCTTAATCTCTGCTCATAATGCCTACTCTCTAAATCAGGTAGCATCCTGGTCAATCTCTTCTGCACCCTTTCCAACTCTTCCACGTCTTTCCTGTAATGATGTGACCAGAATGGACATAATTCTCCAAGTGTGGGCTAACCAGATTTTTGTAGAGCTGCATCATTACCTCACAGCTCTTAAACTCAATCCCTCGACTTATGAAAGCTCACATCCCATAAGCTTTCTTAACTATCCTATCTACCTGTGAGGCAGCTTTTAGGGTCCTGTGGACATGGACCCCCACCCCCCAACTTGATCTGTCTGCTCTTCCACACAATCAAGAAATCTGCCATTTACTTTGTATTCTGCCTTGGAGTTTGACTTTCCAAACTGAACCCCCTCACACTTCTCCAGATTTAATTCCATCTGCCACTTCTCAGCCCAGCTCTGGATCCTATCGATGTCCCTCTGCAATCTTCTACACCCCTCTACACTATCCACAACACCACCAACCTTTGTGTCATCTGCAAACCCCTCCTCTCATCCAAAAAACCAGAGGTTCCAGAACTGATCCTGAGGGCCCTCCAGACACAACCCTCCAATCCGAATGTATGCCCTCCACTACAACCCTCTGCTTTCTGCAGGCAAGCCAATTCTGAATCCACATGGACAAGCTTCCCTGGATCCCATGCTTTCTGAATAAGCCGACCATGTAGAACCTTGCCAAATCCCTTACTAAAATCCACATCCACCACACTGCCCGCGTCAATCTGTCTGGTCACCTCCTCAAAGAACTCCATTAGGCTTGTGAGACATGATCTGCCCTTCACAAAGCCATGCTGACTGTCCCTGATCAGAGCAGGATTCTTTAAATGCCCATAGATCCTATCTTTAAGAATCCTTTCCAACAGCTTGCCCACCACAAACTTATGGCTCACTGGCCTATAATTCCATGGACTTTCCCTACTTCCAAGGACTATAATCAGGAAACAGAGCAGTTGGAAAGGGAAATAGTAAATATAGAAAAAGAATTAGCAATGAAGGAAGATACAACTAAAAGAAGAGAACTGGCAGATAAAAAAAATAAAATATGAAACACCTCAAACATATAAGGTGGAGAAGAACATAATGAAGACAAAACAGAAATATTATGAACTAGGGGAAAAAATGCACAAAATTCTATCGTGGCAGCTTAAGACAGAACAAACTAAGAGAATAGAATTGGCATCAAGGAAAAAAGACAAACAAATCACATATAATCCAACGGAGATTAATGAAAACTTTAAAGAATTCTATGAACAATTATACCAAACTGAAAACGAAGGGAAAGAAGGCAAAATAGATGAATTTTTAACTAAAATTGAACTACCAAAATTACAAATAGAGGAACAAAATAAATTAACAGAACCATTTGAAATAGTAGAAATACAAGAGATAATAAAAAAACTACCAAATAATAAAACACCAGGAGAGGATGGATTACCAATAGAATTCTATAAAACATTTCTTCTTTGGCTTGGCTTCGCGGACGAAGATTTATGGAGGGGGTAAATGTCCACGTCAGCTGCAGGCTCGTTTGTGGCTGACAAGTCCAATGCGGGACAGGCAGACACGGTTGCAGCGGTTGCAGTGGAAAATTGGTTGGTTGGGGTTTTAAAAATTTATTAATTCCTCCCCTCCTGGAAGTAATTAACCAGATTGACAAAACACAAAGCTTACCAGATTCATGTAAAACAGCAATAATTACAGTAATACCAAAGCAAGGGAAAGATCCATTCGCACCAGCGTCATATAGACCAATATCATTACTTAACACAGATTATAAGATAATAGCTAAACTATTAGCAAACAGATTAGCAGATTATGTACCTAAAATGGTGAATCTAGACCAAACTGGATTTATTAAAAAAAGACAGACAACAGACAATATTTGTAAATTTATTAACTTAATTCATGCAGTAGAAGAGAGTAAAGCGCCAACAGTAGCAGTTGCTTTAGACGCAGAGAAGGCCTTTGACAGAGTAGAATGGAATTATTTATTCAAAGTATTGCAAAAATTCAGTTTACCAGAGAAGTATATTATTTGGATTAAAGCATTATATAAGGGGCCATTGGCGAAAGTGAGTGTAAATGGATATATATATAAGCAATTTAATTTAAGCAGATCAACAAGGCAGGGATGCCCACTATCACCCTTATTGTTTGCGTTAGCTATAGAACCACTAGCAGAATTGATAAGAACAAAAAATAATATAAAAGGGATAAAAATAAAAGACAAGGAATATAAAATCAGTTTATTTGCGGACTATGTTATAGTATACTTAACAGAACCAGAACTATCAATAAAAGAATTATATAAGAAATTGAAGGAATATGGAGAAGTGTCGGGTTACAAGATTAACGTAAATAAAAGTGAAGCAATGCCAATGAATAATGCGGATTTCTCAAAATTTAAGAAGGAATCACCATTCAGATGGCAAATGCAAGCAATAAGATACCTAGGTATACAAATAAATAAAAATCTCGGCCATCTATATAAACTCAATTATTATCCACTAATGAAAAAATTACAGGGCGATTTAGAGCATTGGAAATATTTACCACTAACACTAATAGGAAGGATAAACTGTATTAAAATGAACATTTTCCCAAGGATACTATACCTATTTCAGGCATTGCCAATACACTTGACGGAGAAATTCTTCAAGGAGTTAAAGAAAATAATAAGGAAATTTTTATGGAAAGGGGGGAAACCGAGGATAGCACTAGATAAATTAACAGAATGGTATAAACAAGGAGGCTTACAACTGCCAAACTTTAAAAATTATTATAGAGCCGCACAGTTAAGATACCTATCAGATTTTTATCAAACAAGGGGAAAGCCAGATTGGACTAGATTAGAACTAGATAAAATAGGGGAAAAGATACCTGAACACATATAATATAAATGGGATGAAATATTGGTACAATGTAGGAGTTCTCCAGTATTACATCATCTGCTCAATATTTGGAAGAAGATTCATGTAGAAAGGAATAAAACAAATTACCAATTACCAAAACTAATAATGACGCAAAATCAGTTACTCCCTTTTACAATAGATAACCTTTCCTTTAGAGAATGGGAGAAAAAAGGGATCAAAAGAATAGAAAATTGTTTTTCAGGAAATAGATTATTATCCTTTGAACAAATGAAGGATAAATATAATATATCTCAAGATACAGTGTTGGCATATTACCAATTGAGATCCTACTTGAAGGACAAATTAGGAAGTAGTCTGAGGTTACCAGAGGGAAGTAACTTTGAATATGTGATTACAGATACAATGACAATCAAAAGATTTATAACAAATATGTATATTAAACTGCAAGAAAAGGAGAATGAGGAAACAAATGGTAAAACTAAACAAAAATGGGAACAAGATTTAAATATAAAGATAAAAGAGGAAACATGGGAGAAGTTATGTTCTGGAACGATGAGAAATACAATAAATACGAGGTTACGTATGATACAATATAACTGGATACACAGGCTATACATTACACCTCAAAAGTTAAATAAATAGGACCCAACAGTATCTGACAGATGTTTTCGTTGTAAAAAAGAAATGGGAACAACAATTCATGTAATCTGGACATGTGAGAAAGTAGAAAAATTTTGGGAAGATCTAAACCAGATATTAAATAAAATTACAGAAAACAATATACCAAAAAACCCAGAGATCTTCCTCCTAAGTAACATAAAAAATAAAGAATTTGGACTTGATTTGGATGGTGCACAAAAAAGATTTGTTAAGATAGCTCTAGCCGTAGCAAAAAAAATGTATTATGTCAACCTGGAAATTGGAAGATAATTTGAGAATACAACAATGGTATGTAGAAATGAATAAATGTATTCCATTAAAAAAAATAACATATAATTTAAGAAATAATATTGAAATATTTGAACAAATATGGGAACCATACATGAAACACAATAGAGAAAACCTCTCGGGGACATCTACCACCTAAATTAATGAAAGGAGAAGGAAATGAAAAGAATTGACTCAGTGGAATTTCTTGTTTATTTTTATTGAATGACAACATTTTTGACTGGTTTAATGTGTCTTAGATTTTGTACTTTAAATGAATGGGGGGGAGGTAGGGATGGGAGGAGGGGGGGGAGAAAATGACACTATATATTTGAAAAGGAAAATGTATGTATCTTGGTCAGTGTGGTTTATGGTGTGAAAAATAAAAAATAAAAAAAAAAGACTTTCCCTACTTCCTTTTTTTGAGCAAGGGTCAACATTTGCTACCCACCAATCCTCTTGTACCATTCCCGTGGATAACGAGGACACAGATATCCCAGCCAGAGGCTCAGCAATCTGCTCCCTCGCCTCGTGGGGCAGCCTGGGAAATATTCCGTCAGGCCCTGGGAACTTATCCGTCCTAATGTATTTTAACTGCTCCAGCATATCATCTCTCATAATATCAATATGCTCTAGAACATTAACCCCACACACATATTGTTCTCCTTATCATCAAGGCCCCTCTCTTTGGTGAATACTGAAGAGAAGTATTAATTGAGGGCCTCGCCCACTTCCACAGCCTCCAGACACCTCTCCCACCCTTTTTCCCTAATCAGTCCCACCTTCACTCCTGTCATCCTTCTCTTCTTCACACATGAAGAATGCCTTGGGGGTTTTCATGAACCCTACTTGCCCAGGCCTTCTCCTGACTCCTTCTTGCTCTGCTCAGCCCCTTCTCTTGCTACCTCCATATTCCTCGAAACCTATCTGATCCTTGCTGCTTAAACCTCATGTATTCGGCCTCCTTCCACCTGACGAGATTTTCCAC
This sequence comes from Narcine bancroftii, assembly GCF_036971445.1. Lineage (NCBI taxonomy): Eukaryota > Metazoa > Chordata > Chondrichthyes > Torpediniformes > Narcinidae > Narcine > Narcine bancroftii. The sequence continues at coordinate 316,252,553 of NC_091469.1, read as the reverse complement.
CTCTCTTGTCAGTCATGATTCCTTCACCCGACCATTCTTTCTCTGCCCCACCAGGACAAATGTATCCCTAACATCCTGCAAGAGATCCTTAAACATCGACCACATCTGCACAGTACATTTCCCTGCAAAAATATCATCCCTATTTATACCTGCAAGTTCAAGACTTAGAGCTTCATCATTAGCCCTTCCCCAATTAAATATTTTCCTGACCTCCTTGACTCTCTTCCTGTCCATGCCAATGCTAGAGGCCGGGGGAGGTGGGGGGGGTGGGAGGAGAGAATCACTGTCCCCTAAATGTTCTCCCACTGAGGGATTTGTGACCTAACCTGGTTCAGCATTAGATAAACATTCCCCATAATGTCACATATTTTCATTACTAATATTTCAAAACAACTGTTTTTATTAAATACGTTCCCCTGAACAAGACTGCTAGCTTAAATGAATGTATTCCCTTGTACCCAGTTTTCTCCTCAAAATGCTTCTTTTTAAGGGAATGTTTCTGAACAATTAGAAAGACAATCCCCAAAGTATTTTTAGGTTTAAATTGTATTTCCAAACTGACAACCAATTCATAGCTGGATGATAAACGTATTCACCTAATCAAATCACACATCCCATTTTATGATAGTACAGGTACACAATCCTTGATCCGGACAGCTAAAATCCAGAAAGCTCCAAAATCTGGCAAGTGTGGAAAGAGACAGCAGCGCGAGTCAGGAGGGTGAGGGGCAGAGACTGGCAGTGCGAGTCAAATGAGGGGCAGGGTCTGGCAGCGCGAGTCGGGCGGGTGGGGTGGGCAGATGGCAGCGCGACTGGAAGAGGTGGGGGTGGATACGGCAGCACAATTCAGGTAGTCTTCAATCTGGCTTTCCGAAATTCGGAACACACTGTCCCCCGTGGGTTCCGGATAAAGGATTGTGTACCAATACTGTAGTGGGTCGTGCGCGAAGGCAGCAAAAAGACTGAGACAACAGGCTGAGAGCTTGAGCAACATAACTGCCTTACTTTGAATTCCGTGCTGCAGCCTTTAAGGCTGTGTCGGATCCCGCCCCCCCCCCCCCCCCCCAACCGCGTTCTGGAATTTGCGCCACTCTGACACAGTGCTCATGCGCCCTTCCCATCTGGACCGGAAGAGACTCCCGCGGTGCCATAGAATTATAACACTGTGTATAAAACTTGTACTGTGCGCAGAATTTAACACCAGGCTTTGGCGCCTGAAAGGTAAATGGTTACCACTCAGGAAGATTCTTGTTGGTTTTCATAGAGAGATTTGTTGTTCTAGGACACCTACAACTGATTCCTTTTTAATCAGTCACTTCAATGTCTTGTTCCCTCAGGGTTCTCCAGATGATAATGTCTTTCTTTCAGGTCACCACAGGGTGCTTTTTTTCTCTTCTTCCAAGTGAAACATTAGACAGCCAGACCTCTCTTGCATGAACCACAAGGGCTTTGACCAGGCTGAAATAAGAACCCATCTTCCAAATGTGGTTTTCCACAAGTGTGCCAGCTTGACCTGTTTCAGTCCCAGCTGCTGTTACTGTTTGTAACACTGGAGAACTGATCTGAGTCACACACACAAAGCCTGTTTGACTGTCTCTGCTTGCAAAACCACTTGACCCTCTTAGAACTGCAAGTTCCCTCCCAGACATTCTGTGGCTCCGACAAGCTCTTTCATCTGTTGCCTTTTTGTAAACGACAATTCATTAGTGAAACATAAAACATAGAAACATAGAAGATAGGAGCAGGAGTAGGTCATTCGACCCTACGAGCCTGCTCCGCCATTCAACGAGATCATGGCTGATCTTAAAGTTTAGTACCCTGTCCCCGCCTTCTCTCCGTAACCTTTAATATCCTGATACTGAAGAAATATATCTAATTCCCTCTTAAATATATTTAATGAACCTGCCTCTACTGCCCTCTGTGGCAATGAATTCCACAGATTCACCACCCTCTGGGTAAAGAAATCCTCCTCATCTCGGTCCCAAATGGTTTGCCTATTATCCTCAAACCATGGCCCCGGGTTCTGGATTTTCCCATCATTGGAAACATCCCATCTGCATCCATTCTGTCCAGTCCTGCCAGAATTTTATAGGTCTCTATGAGATCCCCTCTCATTCTTCTAAACTCCAGTGAGTACAATCCCAATTTGCGCAATCTTTCCTCATAAGTCATTCCTGCCATTCCAGGTATCAGCCTGGTGAATTGCCTCTGCACTCCCTCCATTGCAAGAACATCCTTCCTTGGATAAGGTGACCAAAACTGCACACAATACTCCAGGTGTGGTCTCACCAAGGCCCTGTACAGCTGCAATAAGGTATCCTTGTTCCTATACTCAAACCCTCTTGATACAGATCCCTGTGGCACCCCACTGGTCACCGCCTGCCACACAGAAAACGAGCCATTTATCCCAACTCTCTGTCTTCTACCTGCCAGCCAGTTCTCAATCCACATCAATACTTTGCCCCCAATCCCATGAGCCTTGATTTTGGAAGCCAGTCGTTCATGCGGGACCGTATTGAAGGCCTTTTGGAAGTCCAGGTACACCACATCCACTGGCTCTCCCCCATCTATTTTACCTGTCAAAGAATTCCAATAGATTTGTCAAGCACCATTTACCTTTTGTAAATCCATGTTGACTCTGTCCGATCCCTTCTCTGCTAGTCATATGCTCCGCTATTACATCCTTAATAATGGATTCCATCATTTTGCTCACTACTGATGTAAGGCTCACCGGCCTATAATTCCCCGCTTTTTCTCTACCCCCTTTTTTAAATAGTGGGGTAACATTAGCTACCCTCCAATCCATGGGTACTGATCCTGAGTCTATCGAGTTCTGGAAAATAATTCTTAAACCATCTGCTATCTGAATGGCCACTTCCTTAAGTACCCTAGGATGTAGATTATCAGCCCTTGGGATTTATCTGCCTTCAATCCCATCAATTTCCCCAAGACCATGTCCTTAGAGATACTGATTTCTTTCAGTTCCTCCCTTGCATTCGTCTCTATGATTCCCAACATCCTTGGGAGGTTATTTGTATCCTCGCTTGTAAAAACAGAACTAAAGTAAGAATTTAATTGGTCTGCCATTTCCTTATTCCCCATTATAAATTCCCCTGATTCCGACTGCAAGGGACCTACTCTGGATTTCACCAATCTTTTCCTCTTGACATATTTATAAAAGCTTTTGCAGTTGGTTTTTATATTTGCTGCAAGCTTACTTTCGTAATTTATTTTTGCTCTCTTGATTAATCCCTTTGTCCTCCTTTGGTGCATCTTGAACTGCTCCCAGTCTTCGGTTGTGGTACTTTTTTTGGCCAATTGATATGCTCTCTCTTTGGACCTAATGCTTTCTCTAATTTCCCTTGTTATCCACAGTTGAGTCACCTTTTTTGGTTTATTTTTATGCCAAACCGGTATAAACGATTTTTGCAATTTCTCCATTAGATCTGTGAATGCTTTCCATTGTCTATCCACAGTCAACTCCCCCATAAACACCACCCAATCAATCTTACTCAACTCCCATCTCATACCATCATAATTCCCTTTATTTAAATCTCTTTATTTAAGTCTCTTGGGCACTCTCCAAAGCTCTTTCAAAGGCTCTGGGGCCAATATGTCTAGCATTAGCAGAATGCCAGTATTTCAAATAAGATCTGTTTTAAAGTGTTTGTATGTGACCTGCAGTACCTTGCTTTATCTTCCAAAAACATATCCATATACTCTGTCACACAGCGAAGAAGAAATCGGTCTGTTGATATATGCTGGCTTCACATGGCCAATTCAGCTTTCCCATTTCTTCGGATCATAAAGGTTTCTGGGTGACGTTGTACAACCTTGAGGGTGGTCGTAAACAGGCTAAAGGGGTTGGCGAATGTCAAACAAATACGTTCATGCAGTGTTGTAAAGTGTCCGGCACATGCACTGCAGATGACGCATGTCACGTAGCTGTTGGTCTTAGCAACTGCAGTCTTTGCCGTAGACGGTCGATGTTACTCAAGGGATGAAACCGTGCTGTTTCCGGACCCAGAATGACATTTTCACCAGGTTCCATACACCACTTCTGCCACTGAACAACCAAAGTCTGCTGTTACGGCAGAGTGCACGCCAAGGATGACCATGGGCAAGCGTTTGGTCCACAGAGAAGCATCGCCACCTGCTGTTAATCCTGCTCTCTGTTGACAGTGGAAATGCTCAATGAAGCCGTTGGCCTGCGGGTGGTAAGCAGTAGTCCGAATATGGGTGGTGCCCAAAAGTTCAGTGAGAGCTCCGAACAACGCCAACTCAAATCCTTGGTCTGTTGTAATAGTGACCAGAACCCAACAATCTGCAAACACCTGAGCAACAGTCTCCGCAGAGATGTTGGTGACAGGAATGGCCTCCTGCCACCTGGTAGCCCGGTCCTCACACCTTAGCAGATAAGCGTATCCTCTGGATGGCAGAAGTGGACTGACAGAGTCCAGGGGCATGTGATCCAAACAAGAATCTGGAACAGCAAAATCTCCAAGTCTGGGTTTCGTGTGTCTGGAGACTTTAGAACAATGACGCAGCAAGCAGGTTCATGCCCATAATCTGACATCCTACTTAGTGTGACACCCTTCCGTAATCAGCTTGATCGGCCCTCTCCTGCCTGGATGAGATTGGTTATGGAGGACATTGGAAACCTCCTGCTGCTTTGCTACGGGAACAAAAGGCTCCCTGTGGAAAAGTCGCAAACCAGTGTTTCAACTGAGTCATCCAGGGTACCTAGGTCTTTAGTGTTGATTTGGCGCTACCGGATGAGATCAGGATCAGTGTGTTGGTCAGGAGCCATGGTGGTGAAATCGATGATAATCATCGTATGTAATGTCTCCATGATGTGTCTGGATAGAACGCCAACCATCCCCATTCGTCTTCCCTCGGATGTGCCGTATGCCCAAGGAAAATTGTAGGATGAAATCCAACTGCCGAAATTCCCGTGGCGAGAATGTGCACGTTCTTTCATGTGCCCTTCCACCAAAAAACGGAACCGCTTCACTACAAGGTAGATGGCCAGGAGTTCTCACCCGAGCATGCTATATTTTCTGAGCCAGTGATAGGTCGGCTGAAAAGAACCCCCCACCGATTCTTTGTAATAGCACCACTCCCTTGTCACTGACGGAGGCATCTGTGGTAAGAGTGAGCAGGGCATTGGGCTTGTAGTGTACAAGCATTATGGCATCCGCAAGAATAGTCTTCACATCATTAAAAGCATGGACGGCATCGTTGCCCAAGGACGGTTTTTGAAAAAAAATTTAGACATTCAGCACGTTAACAGGGAGTTTTGGCCCACAAGGCCAATCTACACCCCATTAATGTACACCCCTATAAGTTTCAAACAGTGGGAGGAAAATGGAGCCCCCGGGAAAAACCCACGCAGATACAGGGAGAATGTACAAACAGCACGGGAAAAATGTGTCAGAAAATCCACCCCCATGATGGCTTGCTGAGTCCGAAATCCGGAGTGAATGACCTTTGGCCGTATGTCTGAATGTGAGAATGGTGGAAAGGTTTTATCGACATCTCAAGTCAGAGGGCCCAAATTTGGCTGATGAGCTGCCCCGGGTATTGCTGGGCATTAGAACAATTCCAAAGGAGGACCTCCAAGCTTCATCTGTGGAACTCGTGTACGGTGCATCGTTAGTGGTTCCAGGGGAGTTAGTCCCTTACCATCCCAACTCCAGCAATGACCCAAAGGAACTGTTGACCAGGCTATGGGAGACTGTAGGAAAATTGATCACTATACCACTGTTATCACATGGAGAACACTCTTCCTTCGTGGTCGAAGACCTCGAAAACTGTGAATTTGTCTTAGTTCATAGGGGAACACTTGGTCAACCTTTCCAGATGCCCTATGAAGGACCATCATCACCCTGTACAAAAACAAAGGCGAGAAATCAGACTGCTCAAACTACACGGGAATCACGTTGCTCTCCATTGCAGGCAAAATCTTCGCTCGGATTCTACTAAATAGAATAATACCTAGTGTCGCCAAGAATATTCTCCCAGAATCACAGTGCGGCTTTCGCGCAAACAGAGGAACCACTGACATGGTCTTTGCCCTCAGACAGCTCCAAGAAAAGTGCAGAGAACAAAACAAAGGACTCTACATCACCTTTGTTGACCTCACCAAAGCCTTCGACACCGTGAGCAGGAAAGGGCTTTGGCAAATACTAGAGCGCATCGGATGTCCCCCAAAGTTCCTCAACATGATTATCCAACTGCACGAAAACCAACAAGGTCGGGTCAGATACAGCAATGAGCTCTCTGAACCCTTCTCCATTAACAATGGCGTGAAGCAAGGCTGTGTTCTCGCACCAACCCTCTTTTCAATCTTCTTCAGCATGATGCTGAACCAAGCCATGAAAGACCCCAACAATGAAGACGCTGTTTAAATCCGGTACCGCACGGATGGCAGTCTCTTCAATCTGAGGCGCCTGCAAGCTCACACCAAGACACAAGAGAAACTTGTCCGTGAACTACTCTTTGCAGATGATGCCGCTTTAGTTGCCCATTCAGAGCCAGCTCTTCAGCGCTTGACGTCCTGCTTTGCGGAAACTGCCAAAATGTTTGGCCTGGAAGTCAGCCTGAAGAAAACTGAGGTCCTCCATCAGCCAGCTCCCCACCATGACTACCAGCCCCCCCACATCTCCATCGGGCACACAAAACTCAAAACGGTCAACCAGTTTACCTATCTCGGCTGCACCATTTCATCTGATGCAAGGATCGACAATGAGATAGACAACAGACTCGCCAAGGCAAATAGCGCCTTTGGAAGACTACACAAAAGAGTCTGGAAAAACAACCAACTGAAAAACCTCACAAAGATAAGCGTATACAGAGCCGTTGTCATACCCACACTCCTGTTCGGCTCCGAATCATGGGTCCTCTACCGGCACCACCTACGGCTCCTAGAACGCTTCCACCAGCGTTGTCTCCGCTCCATCCTCAACATCCATTGGAGCGCTTTCATCCCTAACGTCGAAGTACTCGAGATGGCAGAGGTCGACAACATCGAGTCCACGCTGCTGAAGATCCAGCTGCGCTGGGTGGGTCACGTCTCCAGAATGGAGGACCATCGCCTTCCCAAGATCGTGTTATATGGCGAGCTCTCCACTGGCCACCATGACAGAGGTGCACCAAAGAAAAGGTACAAGGACTGCCTAAAGAAATCTCTTGGTGCCTGCCACATTGACCACCACCAGTGGGCTGATAACGCCTCAAACCGTGCATCTTGGCGCCTCACAGTTTGGCGGGCAGCAACCTCCTTTGAAGAAGACCGCAGAGCCCACCTCACTGACAAAAGGCAAAGGAGGAAAAACCCAACACCCAACCCCAACCAACCAATTTTCCCTTGCAACCGCTGCAATCGTGTCTGCCTGTCCCGCATCGGACTTGTCAGCCACAAACGAGCCTGCAGCTGACGTGGACTTTTTACCCCCTCCATAAATCTTCGTCCGCGAAGCCAAGCCAAAGAAAGAATGAAGGACCTTCTAGAATACATGGACAAACTAGGTCGACCTGTATTTTGGACGTTGGAGGGTTGAGTGGCGGCACTACAACACCCAGGAGGCATCGAACTGGCTTTGTGATTTCAATGCGTGATGATGTCACCGTGTGTTGGGTGCGTGATTCGGGCTTTAAAAGGTTGCATGGGCTTTGAAGAGTAAATCTGTTTGATTCACTCGAAAAACGCCTTGTGTGTTTATTTCATTGTGGCCACTGTGATTCCAGTGCCCACAAATGGTTTGTGGCAGACAGAACGCATAACCTATTAGGGTTTCTGCATTCTTCAGGAGTTGGAGGGACAGCAGAAATTTCTGCACTGGAACTGTCAAGAAACTGAACACTCGAGATGGTCTTTGAGAAGTAGACGGTGGCTAAGTTGCGTCTGCTGCTGGGCCTGGCCATTGCTGCTTATAGAAGTTGCATGGTACCTGGCAGTGCCAAATTTCTGGTGCTTCCAACAAGTACACTGTCCGTCGTCGGCTCTACCACGTTCTTAACCAGCACAATTTTAACCAGCCAATTAAAGGGGGGGGGATTCCGTTGAGTGGTTAAAGCCTGGACTTTTGCCGTGAGTGTTGCTTTCCCTTGGCTGTCTTCTGCTGACTGGGCGCTATGGCTTGTGCTAGCAATGTTTCTTCCCGCTAACTTGGGCAGTAGTCAATGCCAAGGTCGTGGACACAACGAGGATGCCTGAAGGAGGCAAGCATCGGAGGAATCTTCTTCCACACATCCCCTTCAATAGGCCCCTCTCCTGCCAGTCTGCCCCACCTTGCCAGCATCTGTGACTGCTTCCTATCGCCTAGGCTGTCGTCGGCCAGCAGTTCAGCAATGTGAGATTCCTGGAATGGCTGAGTTCAGTCTAAAATAGCAGCCTTGAGGATGTCATGTGGGAAGTTATCAGCTGGATTCACCACAATATCTCCCCCTCCCCTCCCCCACAGGCCATCTGCTCTGGGGAGTCATGCCACAAGCCTCCTACACTTTGCATTCTGACTCGTCACATTTAGCAAGGGAGAAATGTGACTCGAGGATCGTGAACCAGTTGAAAGAAAGGGGGAACCTCCAGCTCGACCTTCCCGACTGCCCCCATAAGAGGTTTGTCCTCATCACTTTCCATTTTTACTCAGAAGGTGCTGTGAACCGATGGGGTCACCACTTGTAGCGACTGTAGGTTATACAATTAAAAAACACACTCACTCGTTCTTCAGTACAAAAATGGTGTTAATCCTCTTTATTCTCAGCACCACAACGAAAAGTCCAAGACCACTGCGTGTGTTATCAGCACTCTCCTGTGTGGTAGCGAGACTTGGACCACCTACTCCAAGACAGAAAGGAAACTCAACAGTTTACACCAGTGCAGCCTTTGCCACATCCCCGGCATCTCCTGGAGAGACAAAGTCCTAAATTCTGAGCTCCTCTCCAGCGCTATACTTCCCACAATGTTCACACTTATAGGACAATGCTGGTTGGGCCATGTCCCTTGCATGAAGGGTGGTCGGCTTCCATAGGACATCCTCTACAGAGAACTAGCAATCGTCAAGAGGAATGTTGATAGACCCCCACTTTGTTTCAAGGACCTGTGCAAATGTGACATGAAACCCTTAAAAATCAGCTCAGAGTGCTAGGAGGATATAGCAGGTGACTGCAACAAATGGTGAGGTGCGCTTCATCAACATCTGGACCAAGGCAAGTTTGAGGACCGGAGAGCTAAGCGAAGAGCACAGTGGACAACAGTTCAACGATGCCCTACACTTGCAGCACCCGTGGCAAAGGCTGCCGTTCCAGGATCGGCCTCCACAGCCACGGTCAACGCTGCTCAACAAGCCCGTGACGACCAGTGGCACAGCACCCATGGTCAATCACGACCGACGGAGGCCGAGAGAGACTGCAACTGTTTCTTCTTCCCAGCAGCCACCACCCAGCCAAGCCTCCCTGCCCTTTTCTTTGGCTCTCCGCCACACGGGTGACCGTGATGTTCCCTATCTCCTTCTCCTGTGACCCTGTGCATGCACATGAATCATCATGGTATATGCATTTCTTTCTCTCCATGTGCACTACTTCTCTCGCACGCCACTCCGGATCTGTCACCAGCGGTAACTGGCTCCACCCCTGACTCGTGTAAGTATGTGACCATGTCAGAATTCCTGACTGACTACACCAGATTAGAACCCAGGACACTGGCACTAACTGCTACGCCCAAACCCTGGCGCGAGCCCCTGCTTGGACTGAGGAGTTGAAGCAGAATTTTCCGCATTTTAGTGCTGATGCAGGGGGCCAAAGAACAGAAGGACCTTTGAAGAAGCGTTATTTATTACTTTTCCTGCCAGGACACTTGTTACTCAGTGTCGAGCTGTTACTCATGTTGTGTGAGATGGGAGATAAAGAGGGACTGAATTTTACCAGTTCAGATTAAATCTCACTCAGGAATGAAATCCAAATCTGCTGGAAACACTCACTAGTTAAAGCAGCATCTGCCATGAGTGAAACCGACCTGCCTTTTCATACCCCTCGATGAAGGGCTCAGGCCTGAAACGATGGTTATGAATTTATAGCATATTACAGTATGGAAGCATGCCATCTTGGCCCTTCTAGTCCACACCGAACCAAGTCCCCTCCTCTGGTCCCACCTATGTGCACCCTGCCCGTAACCCTCCATTCCCCTTCCATCCCTATCCAATTTTTTCTTAAATGACAAAACTGGCCCTGCCCCCCACTACTTCTCCTGAAATCTCATTCCACACAACCAACACTCTGAGTGAAGAAGTTCCCCCTCATGTTATTTCTAAACTTTTGCCTCTTAACTTGTGACTTTGTTTCAATCTCTCGTACCTTCAAGGGAAAAAGCCAATCCACATCAACTCTATCTATCCCCCTCATAATCTTAAATACCTCTATCAAGCCGATTAAAGGGGGTGGGGGGTGATTCCGTTGAGTGGTTAAAGCCTGGATTTTTCCCCCCTCATCCTTCTATGCTCCAAGGAATAAAGACCCAGTCTGCTCCATCTTTCTTTGTAATCTAGATTCTGAAACCCAGTTAACATTTTCGTAAATCTTCTCTGCACCCTCTCTACTTTGTTGATGACCTTCCTATAATTCGGTGATCAGAACTGCACACAAATTGGGCCTAACCAATGCCTTGAACAGTCTCAACATCACCTCCCAACTCCTGTATTCTATGCTTTGATTGATAAAGGCCAGCAGACTAAAAGCCTTCTTCGCCCCCTTATCCACATGAGATTCTACTTTCAGCGAATGATGCACCCGTTGTAAGATGCAGACGGAAGAATATAAGAAATAGGAGCAGGAGGAGGAGGCCACCTGGCCCATCATTCCTTGATCTTTCTGCTCCACTGCATTCCTCAATGCCCTCCCATTTACTACATGTGTCCTGTTTTGATTATTCCTTCCAAAATGAAGCACTTCACACTTCTCAGCATTAAACTCCATCTGCCATCTTCCAGCCCACTCTTCAAAGCAGTCCTGTATCTTGTAATCTTTGAAAACCTTTTTCATTATCCACAATTCCACTTATTGCAGTATCATCCACATATTAACTAATCCAATTTACCACCCCATCATTCAAATCATTAACGTAAATGACAAACAGCAATGGACCCAAAATAGATTCCTGAAGCACACAACTTGTCACCAGCTTCCAGCCTGACAAACAGTTATCCACTACGACTCTCTGGTATCTCCCTTCCAGCCACTGTTGAATCTATTTGACTATCTCAAAATTAATACCTAGAGACTGAACCTTCCTAACCAACGTTCCATGCAGAACCTTATCGAAGGCCTTACTGAAGACCATATTAGACAACATCCACTGTTTTACCCTCATTGTAGAAATCTCTTCATTAAGTGTTCAGCTCTCCCTTGAGGGGTATGTATTTTCCCATAAAATACACAAACACTTTTTTGCTAGATTGTGATTTAATCAGAATCTTAAGGGCTGGTCTTGCTCTCTAAAGGCCAGGCAACTCTTGATTTCATCTGAAGAGTCGGCCTGACTAAATTGTTAATTTGATCTGACTACGTCTGGCGCATTTTCCTGCTCCAGGTCGGCCATCGTTCTCAGTGGATTCTTGGTTGTAATTGAGATGCTGGTGGCCAAGCGATTTCACGAGAAGCAATATAATTGTGGTTCACTTTGGCTGTTTTTGAATTTGGTCCATTTTCCCATATTTAACCCTCTTCCACACCCAAGTCTTTATCGATATTGTGTTGGTAATTTCTGCACGTTACCATGAAATGTCAGAAAAGGATCCGCTTCGGCTGCCAAAATGTCGATTCATTCTTTTGCAGATTATTCTTGGTCTGTGGGAATCCTTGGTTGCTCAAAGGAAATACGGGATCAACTGTGTTGCGTGGGAATGGAGTTCCTTGTGCAACAGACTGAACAGGTTCCATTTGCCCAATGGACTTTTTCTTTAAAACAAGTCAACAGTTTTGTGGCGCAAAGCACAGATTACTAAATTATGTGGTTTAATTTCGCTTTGTCCAGGAGAAATTTGAATTAAAGATCTCGGCTAAAGATAACCCCAGCTACTAGTCAATTATGTGCTTTCTTGCATAATACAAGAGGCTATTAATGGGTGACTGCATGTTCCCCAAGTGCAGGTGATGGCAGGAGAATTAGTGGGCGTGAGTGAGAGAATGCATTGCAAGGTATAAGGCGCCAATGAAATTGTGTTGAGAGCTGGCATTAACCTTGATGACCTCTTGTAAAATGGGAATAAATCTATTGGATTCTGTCCAATCATATTTATTTTACTCTCTAGAAATAAGAGTCCTTGTTGGCCAATTCTGTACTTGGAGTTATTAGGTTGCACTGCACTCTGTCCCATTGCCTTGAAAAGTTTAACTTTGGATACTTTTCTATTTCTCCTCTGACAGTTGCAGTCAATTTTGCCTCCACAATCTTTCAGGCTGTGCCTTTTACCATTTTAGAAAAGAAACCTTTTGATCCTAGCTCCTTTTCCTGTCTTTTACTGCCTGCAATGCTGTCTGAATACAACCTACCATTAAAGCTCTTCCCAGCATCTCCTAAGATTGAACACACTTCAGTTCAGCCTCACCAGTAGCTTAGAAAAACATCGGCTGAATCCGTGGTATTTTTAAAAAAAACTTTGTGTCGTAAAATTCCAGACCTTGGGAGAGATTTGAAAATGAACAACATTTTAAACTGAAGACGTTGTTTAAACATAAGCCCAGATGATCACTAAGTACTGAGATAATTTAAATTTTAAATTATATATTTTTAATTTACACCCAGTAACAGGCCCATTCAGCCCACAAGCCCATGCTTCTCAGTCACACCCAATTGACCTGCAAACCCTGGTAGGTTTTGAAGGGTGGAGCCCCTGGGAAAAGCCACGCAGACATGGGGAGATCAGACAGCACGGGATTCGAACCCTGGGTCCCGATTGCTGGCGCTGTGACGCCAACGGCTATGCCAACCGTCCGCCCTAATGGATGAATGAAAATAAAACAGCAATCACTGGAAAGAGTGCAACATTCATGGATAAAGAAATAGACAATGAATATTTTATTCCTACCTTTTAAAGAAGTTTAAAGAAACAAAAAATGGGAGAGAAGAATGTCTGGGACCATGAAAGGTTGTCATGTGTGAGGGTTTTTGCAGTGGATGATCTGAAAGATCAGGAGTATCCAATCCATCCTCTCTCAAAATTATACCTTGTGATCCTTAAATGGAGTAATCAACTCTAATGGAAAGAGGGTAACAGTGACATAATGGGAATATTCACAAAGCGAAAAATGAAATTGCAGATGCTGGAAATCTGAAGTAAAAACAGACAAAACTGGAAACAGTGAGAGGAGAACAGATGACATTTCTGTTTGATATCAGATCATTAACCTGAAATGTTAACTTTGTTTCTCTCTCTTGCTCTCTCTCTCGCCGTCTCTCGCTTCCTCCCTCCCCTTCCCCATCCCCCTCTCCCCTCTCTTTTTCTCTCACCGTCTCTTGCGCTCTCGCTGTCGCTCGCTCTCTCTCCTCACTCATGCTGCTTAAGTTGCTGAATATATCCAGCATTTTAAAATTAGAATGAGAGAGGGCGTGCATTTTATTTTGTGGCTGTGATCCAGGTTTAAGTTTCAGTTTCTAAAATCTGTGTTCAGAACAAATCTGAGCTCCTACTTCCTTTGGCACAGCGGGCACTTAGTTTGTGTATGATTAGAGTAGACACAGCATCCCTCTCAAGGACCATCTGCTGCCGAGCAGATCTTGGTGAAATAAAATAATAATTAATTGACCATTCCGCCGTTTGCCTTCCATTTGCGAGGGGCAGTTGAGGGCCTACCTGCTACCTTTTCTTTGGTTTCTGAACAGCCTGATTAATTTAGAAACTTATCACACTACAGCACAGAGAACAAGCCATTCTGCCCCTCTAGTCTGTGCTGATCATCGTCTTCCTCGTCCCACTGACCAGCTCCCATTCTATCGGCTTCCAGTCCCTCCCATCCATGTACCTATCCAATTTACTCTTAAAATTCACAATCAAGCCCGTGTTCACCACATCAGATAGCAGCTCGTTCCTCTCTCCCACCACTCTCTGAGTGAAGAACTTTTCCCCCTTTAGCTTAAAACTCTCACCTCTCGTATTTATTTCCCCCAATCTCAGTGGAAAAAGCCTACTCCCATCCACTCTGTCTATACCTCTCATAATCTTGTGAACCTCATTCTTTTTCGTTCCAAGGAATAAAGTCCTAACCTGTTTAATCTTTCCCTGTATCTCAACTCCTGAAGACCCAGCAACATCCTAGTAAATCTTCTCTGCACTCTTTCAATCTTACTGATATCCTTCCAGTAGTTTGGTGACGAGAACTGCACATAATATTTCATATTTGGCCTCATCAATGTCTTATACAACCTCACCATAGTATCCCAACTCCTTTATAAATACTTTGATTTATAAAGGCCAGGACACCAAAAGCTTTCTTTATAACCCTGACCACCTGCGACACCACCTTCAGGGAACAATGTATCTGATTCACAGATCCCTCTGCTCCTCCACACTCCTCAGTTCCCTATCATTTACTGTGTATGTCCTACCTTGGTTTGCCCTTCCAAAATGTATCACCTCACACTTGTCTGCATTAAACTCCATCCGCCACTTTCTGGCCCATTCTCCCAGCTGGTCCAGATCCCTCTACAAGCCTTGAAAACCTTCCTCGCTGTCCACAATGCCTTCTACTTTAATGTCATCAGCAACCTTGCTGATCCAGTTTCCCACATTATCACTATGGATACAACAGCAATGGTCCCAACCCGTATCCATGAGGCTCACCACTGATCACAGGCTTCCAATATGAGAAGCAACCATCCACTACCAACCACCCTCTGCCTTCTCCCACACAGCCCATTTCGAATCCAGTTTACAACCTCTCCCTGAATACCTAGTGTCCTAACCTTCTGAACTAACCTCCCATATAGGACTTTAAAGGCTTTACTAAAGCCCATGTTGACAACATCCACAGCCCTTCTTTCATCTACCTTCCCGGTAACCTCCTCAAAAAACACTCCACTAGGTCTGTTAATCATGACCTACCATGCCAATGCATGTTGGCCAACTATTATCTCTTCATCTCTGGTATTTTGTTCGGTACTAACATTAAAATGGAAATGATGAGAAGGTTGGGGGATCGAATATCTATGATTGGCTTGTCCTTAATAAAACATATGTTTCCCTGCTAGAAAAATGCATGTTCAGACCCATAAATAGACCAAGGTGTTCACTGGTTTGAAAAGGATGGTTCTGAATATCGTTTGGGTGGGGGTTGCGGCTGTCATTTTACTATGGTGAAGGAAAGTACTACATTAATAGACTTCTTTCACTACCTCAGGAACTCCAAAAATGTCTCTCGATGGATGAACTTCTTTTAAGATCGGACTCAATGTTGGAAAGTTGGCAAACAGTCCCGCAAACAGGATTGAGGGAAATAGCTGGTCATTTCTTGAATGCATGGTTAGAACATGGAACAGTACAGCACAGGCCCTTCAGCCCAAAATGTGGTGCTAAGCCATCTCCTGTATACCCCCAAAAATACCCTCCCAACCTCATAGCCCTCTATTTTCTCTTTCATCTGCCTGTTTATGAATCTCTTAAATGCCCCTATTGCTCCAGCCTCCACCACCATCCTTGTTGATGCATTCCAGGCAGCCACAACTCTTTAAAAAAAAACACTTGTCCTTGATGTCTCCCCTAAACCTTCCTCCCATCGCTCTCTTACTTGCTACACCCGCTTGACTGTCTACTTTATCTCTGCCTCTCTTAATCTTGTGGACCTCTATTAAATCACTGATCATTGCTCCAAAGGTAAAAGCCCGGCTCTGCTAACCTTGTCCCATAAGACACATTTTCCTAGCCAGGCAATATCCTGGGAAATCTCCTCCGTAGCTTCCACGTCCTTCCTGTAACCAAAACTGAACACAGTATTCTGAGTGGTCTCGTCAGTGATTTATAGAGCTCCTGAACTCAATCCCTGATTAATGAAGCCCAGCATTCCATAGGCCTCCTCAGCCGTCTTAATAACCTGTGCGGCAACCTTAAGAGATCTACGAATGTGGTCCCCACATTCCTCTGTTCTTCCACACTATTAGGTGTCCTACTGTTAACCATGTACTGTATCAGCCTTCAGGTTTGATCGACCAAAATGCATCACCGCACACTTATCCAGATTGAACTCCATCTACATCTTTTCTGCCCAACTCTGTTTCCTATGCATATCCTGTTGTAACCTGTTCAACACTATCCACAATACCTCCAATCTTTGATTCAACTGGAAATGTACTGAGCCTGTGATAGATATTGGCCTGGACTCCCCAATGATTTTGAATGTAAATTTTAAATTTAGACATGCAACACAGTAACAGGCCCTTCCAGCACAAATCACCCAAGTAACCTACAACCCCCCCCCCCCCCCCCCCAGTATGTTTTGAAAGGTGGGAGGAAACCCATGCAGTCACAGAGAGAACGTGCAAACTCCTTATCGACACTGCTGGCTTTGATTTTTGGGTCACTGGCGCTGCAATAGCGTCGCTCACTGGGCAGCCCTACAGCTGATCTTCTCTTTTTAAACTATGTGTTGTTTAAATGTAGCATCTTGCTAAAATGTTTTTTTTCCTGGGCTGCAAGTTAAAGAACCTCAGGGTTGTATGAGATGTCATGTAATGTACTCTGAACGTTGCTAAGAGGATGGGTGATTCTTCAGTTAAAACATCCTGCTGGAAAGACAAAAGAATCTACCGATGCTGGGGTCCAGTGTAGTACACAAAAGTGCTGGAGAAGTTCAGCAGATCATGCAGCGTGCATTATGGTTAAAGGACAGTCAACGGCTCTGACCTGAGCCTTTTCACAGGAGGGCCGAAATTTCCGAGATGGATAAAAATGTGGGGTAGGGCGGGGGCGTGGAGCTCTGTACTTTTCTCAGTTCAGACCTAGGGAAAGGTTGCATTGCTGAATTGATACCCTCATAAAATGTAAATATCTATAGCCAAGTGAGCCTATGCACCAGTTATCAGGCACGCTTGCATATTTTGGCCATACACCATTGATGAGGGGGTCCGTGGATACCTCCTGCTGCAGGCATGCCCTGTATTGGCCTTGAGCACCTTGGCGTTGATCAGCTTAGCAGTCAGTAATCAGGACGCCGCTCTCAGTTCCTCTGCAGGCATTGTACACAAGCCATGACCATTATACACATAATGAAGTTCTTTAAGCTGTTCAGCAGGTACTTTGAGCCAATCCCTCTGCAGCCATTGTACACACAAGTCTTGACTGTTATGCACATGATGAAGTTTATTCAGCTGCTAATAGGTGATTCAAGGCATGTCCTGATTCACAATTCCTCAGGGGGCAAATGTGAAGCGGGAGGAACACCATGATATGCCGTCAATAAGAGTTCAGACAAGTGTATGGAGTAATACTTGGCTTTTATTAACAGGCTCAATGCTACCTTAGTCTGGCCAGTGTGACACTGAGCACCATCTGTTAAACCAGCTTGGCAGACTCTCCTAAAGCAGTAGCCAATACACAAGTATATCTCCCACCCACCCTTCCAAAATTTAGCTAAATACAAAAAAATGCTGACTGGAACATAAAATGGCTTCAAAACTGTTTAAATTTGAGAAACATGCAGGAGCAATGTGTGTTGGTCAAAAGCATAAATACATTTAGCACTAATTGGAAAAAAATCCATAAAACAATAACATAGAGTAAACATTAAGCATGAATTGGAACAAAATTCCACAGAGTCATAACATAAAACGAAAAAAGAATAACAATTCAGTTGTCATGGTCACTATCGGAGTATGAAAACTTTCTCCGAGTTTTGTGTACTGCAATCTCTGTGGGGCCTTGGAAATGCGGGTTGAACATCGGAGTGGAGCGGGTGGAGGCTGTGGGAGTGGGGGCAGACCTTGGGAGCTGTGGCTAGAGGTTGAGGTTCAGGGGTAGGTAGGACAAATTCATGGTGGGGTGATATTTCCTGGGCTGACACAGAATCTTGCAACAGATTGTTAGGTCGATCAACACATTGGTGTGTGACTAGCAGACGGTTGGGACACGTTAGTGGTTTGAGGAAAGGAGTTAGTTAACTGCACCCCGGGCGAGGCAACGTCATGGAGGGAGATGGTGTCTTCTCTTCCATCTGGATACATAAAATAAGCATAGCTTGGATTTGCGTGGAATAACTGCACTCTTTCCAGTGGATCAGATTTGCTATGTCTAACGTGTTTTCTCAGCAGAACCTGTCCCAGTTTAGATAGCCAGGCTGGCAAAGTCGTCCCAGTTTTCGATTTTCTAGGGAAAGTAAAAATGCGTTGGTGAGGGCTTTCGTTAGTAGCCATGCACAGTAAGGAGCAAATAGAGCATAGCGCTTCGTCTTGCCAGCGGCTGGTGGGGTGACCTGTAGATTTCAGTCCAGGCGAAGAAGATTTTCAAATCTTGCAGAGTCATCTGGACCAACTGGAAAGTTGGCTGAAAAATAGCAGATGGAATTTAATGCAGACAAGTGTGAGGTGTTGCATTTTGGAAGGACAAACCAAGAAAGGATGTAAATGGTGAATGGCCGGGCACTGAGAAGTGTGGTAGAACAGAGCGATCTGGGAATATAGATACATAATTCCCTGAAAGTGGTGGACAGGGTTGTAAAGAGAGCTTTTGGCATATTGGCCTCCATAAATCAAAGTATTGAGTACAGGAGTTGGGATGTCAAGATAAAGTTGTATAAGACATTGGTGAGGCCAAATTTGGAGTTTTGAGTGCAGTTTTAATTTTAATTTAAAAAAATTTAGACATACAACACGGAAATAGGCCATTTCAACCCAAGAGTCCATGCTGCCCAATTTACACCCCATTAACCTGGACTCCAATATGTTTTGAACATTGGGAGGAAACTGGAGCTCCTGGAGAAAACCCACACAGATACGGGGAGAACGTACAAACTCCTTATAGAGCGTGGGATTCAAAACTCGGACCGGTCCTGATCGCTTACGCTGTAAAGGTGTTGCTCAAACCACTATGCCAACTATACCACTTTAACAACAGGAAAGATAACAATAAGATAGAATGAGTGCAGAGCAGATATATTAGGATGTTGCCCGGACTTCAGGAACTGAGTTACAGGGCAAGGTTAAACAGGTTAGGACTTTATTCCCTGGAGCGTAGCAGAATGAGGGGAGATTCGATAGAGGTATTTAAAATTATGAGAGGGATAGACAAGAGTCGGCTTTTTCCACCGAAGGCAGGTGAGAGGGGACATGGGTTAAGTGTGAAAGGGGAAAGTTTAGGGAGAACTTCTTCACACAGGGAATGTGGCTGAAGTGGTGAATGTGAGCTCAATTTTAACATTTAAAAATGCATCAGAATTACTTAAGAACAAATTTGGAAAGAGTCATGCCAAGTTTCTTTTTGACCTTTAACAATCTAAATATTATAAACAATGTAAGGATATTTGCCCTCCCAATGTTGGTCCCTCTCCGGTTTTGAATTTCTGTGGAACTTGGAATTTAATACCCTGGACACGCTGTTTGCAGACTGTTCAGCCCGGTTTATATTTTCTACAAATTATATTTGTTATATTCAGTGAAAAGATGTGGAATTTGTCCCATAACTTGTACGCACAGACCTTCTTTAACTTTGACTCCCCTCTTGTGTTTCACGTGGGGTTAAGGTGGCCCATACTGAGGTGTGGAGGAGTCATTTAAATTGGGACCTTGATTTTTAGACTGCACGATAAAATTATGAGCTTTGACAAAAATGCAGAACAGGGCTGGAAGAGGCAGAGAAAGAGTGTGCAGAAGAGCTGACCAGGGGAACCCTACTTTGGACTTTGGGAAGATGCTCATGATGGAAGCATGAAGTCACATCGCTACAGTGTCTGCTGTGCAGTCCATCTAATTTTAATCCCACTAATCTGAGTCAAGAATTGGAGTGGGTGTGGGGAAGTGAGTGGACTTTTACTATCTCATCCTAAAACCCGACTCCTCGATCAACACTAACTCATTGGCACTTGGTCTGTAAGGAGCATGTACATTGTCCCTGTGTCTGTGCAGGTTTTCCCGGGGGCTCCAGTTTCCTCCCACCATACCAGGGGTGTAGGTTAATTGGGTGTAAATTAGGCGGCAAGGACTCGTGGGCCAAAATGACACTGAAGTGTCATAAATTTTACTGCTCAAGGGTCCAGTGTGTGACTTGAAATCACATATTTCTAATTCCAAGGTGAGGAGCTGAAATACAACAGATTTGTTTCAACACCCGTCGACAGGATTGGCTCTACCAATCCAGCACAGGAGATGCGCTCTATATCGGGGGGTGCTGTCTTCTAGATGTGGCATTAAAGCAAGGGTCCATCTACCCTTTTGGATTGACACAAGTTTCCCGTGTAGATGATTTCCAAATTAGCCTATACAATGTTTAATTACTTTCAAGTGCCTAAAAATGGAGGAGCTGGTCATTTATCTTGGTGATTTATGTGTGGTTTTTGCTGTAAGTTCATTGACTTCTATGTTTTCAATGTGACCTGTGACTGCATTTCTGAAAAATCTATCTTTGCTGTCAAATGCTCTGGGTTCTCCTGCTGATCTGAAAAATGTACATCTTGTGTTCCTTTCAGAAATCTCGATAATTTGAGATTTTTTTTTATAAAACAAGTAGAATTCACAAATCACCCTCAACTGCCTGCACAGCAAATGCCTGCAGTTTGATGTCAGGTTTTTAATTTGAGGTTGCGTAACGTCTTGACTGTGTTCAGCCGAGGAAATTGTGTCCTGCCTCATTTTGGAAACTGTAATGGTGTGGATGCTGTGTGTTTGCTTTTTGATTTTTCTCAAGATCTAATTCTATAAATGCTCTCTTGCAGGCTCCTCAAATGGGTACTTTTATCGGCGTCTACCTGCCATGTCTACAGAACATTCTAGGAGTTATCTTGTTCCTGCGCCTAACGTGGATTGTGGGGGCTGCAGGAATATTTGGATCTTTCTGGATTGTCTTCATGTGCTGCACTTGTGTAAGTCAACCACTGCCGGAACGCAGCCTCTAAAATGTGTCAATGTTCAGGGAATTCTAATGGAAAGGAATAAAATTTCTGCTAAATGATGGAATAACCTTGAAACTCTCCACTGAGGATTTCTGTGGCTGGTCAATTTTATGGCCAAATACTTTCACATGGAGACTGTTCAATATTAAGAATAATTCCAAGTGAATGTGCTTGAAATCAATTATCTTTCTTTATTGAATATTTTATTTATAAATTTTTAAACCACAATAATAGTTACACTGCATTCATTTCCAAATTATTTCAGAAGAAATTATGCCACCCCATCTCCCATTCCCCCAACCCCTAAAGGAAAAGAGAAAAACTGGAGAATGCCAAGAAAATAAAACATTTATACAATAAAGTCTATTGAAGGTTACCAAGAAGTGAGGTCTTCAGGGAGCCTATTAAACATGCAAACCAAAATTTTGTAAATATGGGCTCTAGATTTTCCAAAAGCCGTGATATTTATCTCGTGGTTTAAAAATAATTTTTTTTTGTGGGAACAGCAGCGAAGTTCTTTCCATACCTAAATCTAGTTCTGACTTCCATGATATTGCTATACATTTCCTAGAAAATGCTAAAGCAATTAACACAAATTCAATTTGATAATTATTTAAATTTAATTTTGGCCTTCTAACCTTCATAATTGCTCAATAAAAGTAACATCGGGTCCTGTGGGAATTTGACCTCAGTAATTCGTCTCAAAAAAATTACCTACCCCGAACCAAAATTGTCTAACTTTAGGACGTGGGCAAGTTGAATGTAAAAAAAAGTTCCAGTCTTAGATCTACACCTCAAACACAAATCTGATATGGCAGGATTTAATCTGTTTAATTTTTGTGGAGTCAAATATAACTGATGTACTGTTGGACCAACCTATATCTTACGTTTATATGTTTAGTCATTATTACACAAATCCATCCAATCCTTGTCACTTATTTGAGTATTTAAATCTAATTCCCATCTTAATCTTGATTTATGCATCCCAGTTTTAGGGGCCTTGGCTTGAAGTAAGTTATACATTACTGAAATAAATGTATTTACAGTAGCGTTAGAAATCAGTAATTCTAATTCGCTTTGATTAGGTAACTTTACAGTAGGACCTATTTTGCCAGATAAAAAAGCTTTAACTTGATAACAAAATAAAGTATTACTAGGTACATGAAGTTTTTCCCTCATTCTTTCAAATGTTATAAATCTTCCATCCTCAAAACGATCTTCAATCCTCTCAATTCCCTTCCATCTCCACCTCCTTGAAAATCCATTGAAGAAGGAATAAGCCTATTTTGACATGGGGGCATGAACCAATTATCTTTCATGCAGTGAAACCAACAAGGGTTTTTTAAAAAATATTCACGACACTCATTGCTGATCCTGGTGTTCATGTTGATCAAGGCTTGGGATGAGCCATGAGGATACCAGTTTTAAGTGGTTACTTTTACAGTGTCAGTTTTAAGTCTGGTATTACTGTGCTGTGATTTGGAAGTAGGCTTCAGTGCCACTCCCAACATGTCCTGGATTTGGCTGCTAATTTAAAATTGTTTTCTAATCCTGATTTATTATTGGATTCCCTGAAAACCATTCTATTTCAGTGGGTAACTGGAAAATGTTGCCCCCTTGAGGCAGCCTTAGAGCACAAGCTCCTATGACCAATCAGCCCTTGTGGCATCTGCTACACTGCTCTTGCCTTGCTCATGCTCTACGCGATATGTTTAAAAGTCCCATTGGCTTTTGGAGTGAATAGCAATGTGAATCAATTATGTTGCATAAATTACATTACACTGTTGACCTCAAAGCTATTTTTAATGTTTGTGGTGGCAATAATGCAGCAAAAGATAGGTATGCCCCTTGAATTAGACCCAACATTTACCAAATAATTACATTACATGGAAAAAGGTGATTTGATTCAGCAGTTTCAGCTTTGAGATTGCAATAGGATGAATGCTGCCAAGTCCAGAAAGACGTGATGAGGATGGGACAGTAATGTGGATCCAGAAGATGGCATTCAAGAAGCTTCGGGCCATGCCCTTGCCCACTCGTAGAAACCCAATGTGATAGGAGAGCTGTGCAAACCAATAGTTGTAGAGTGGGCCATATGGATTAAGATGAATGCAGTCATGAGAGGTAGTGATATACTTTTTTAAGGTGTTCTCTGCAGCCACCCTTGTGCATCCCAAAGACAGATTGTCTGACTTGGATTAGGAGGTGAGGAGAACCCTACCTTAGGTGAACCCACACAGGGCGGCGGGACCAGACAACATACCTGGTCGGGTACTGAAGGACTGCGCGGACCAATTGACAGAGGTCCTCATGGGCATATTCAACATCTCGCTGCAGCTCAAGTCAGCCACAATCATTCTGATACCCAAGAGGGCGACAATAACAGGCCTCAATGACTACTGCCCTGTGGCGCTGACCTAAACCAATATGAAATGCTTCAACCATCTGGTGATGGAACGCATCAGAACACACCTTCCAGGGACACTGCACCCATTTCAATTCACCTATAGAAGAAACCATTCCACAGACGATGCTGTAGCCTTGTCGCTTCACTCCGTCCTGGCCCACCTGGAGAATGATCCCTCATACGTTCATTGACTTCAACTGGGCATTTAATACGATCATTCCCTCGAGGCTCGTGGAGAAGCTATCCTCACTGGGACTCAACACCCCTCTCTGTAACTGGATCCTGGACTTCCTAACAGAAAGACCTCAGTCTGTCCGGGTCAGTAGCAGATCATCGAGCACCATCACCAGCCCGCTCCTGTTCACGCTACTGACCCACGATTGTACAGCCAGATCTAGCTCCAACAGAATCATCCGGTTTGCAGATGACACAACAGTCGTCGGCCTCATCAGTAACAACGATGAGTCGCACCACAGAGACGAGGTGGAAAATCTCGTGAAATGGTGTGAGAGAAACAACCTGAGTTTCAACGTGGACAAAATGAAGGAGATGATCATGGACTTCAGGAGGACCGGGAAGTACCACCCTACTCTACACATCAACAATTCTTAGTGGACAGAGCAGAGAGTTCACTCAACATCTCCTCCTTTGTCAGGAAGGTGATACAGCGACTGTCCTTCCTGACAAGACTGAAGTGGGTAAGGCTATTGGCCACTATTATGTCAACAGATACATAATTCCCTGAAAGTGGTGTCACAGGTGGATAGGGTTGTAAAGAGAGCTTTTGGCATATTGGCCTTCATAAATCAAAGTATTGAGTACAGGAGTTGGGATGTTATAGTAAAGTTGTATAAGACATTGATGAGGCCAAAATTGGAGTATTGTGTGCAGTTTTGGTCACCGAACTACAGGAAGGATATCAATAAGGTAGAAAGAGTGCAGAGAAAATTTACTAGGATGTTGCCCGGACTTCAGGAACTGAGTTTCAGGGAAAGGTTAAGATTTCATTCTCTGGAGCATAGAAGAAAGAAGGGAGATTTGGTAGTTGTAGAGTACAACTCCGATTATCCAAAAGGGTCGGGACCGGGCCTATTTCAGATAAACGATATTTTCGGAGAACTGGTCATTTTTTTTAAAAACAAGCCCAGTAGCTACAACAAATCATTTGGAACTTTGTTTAAACAGCAACAAAGAAGGGAAGGCTTTTTAAGCATGAAATAATATTTAATTCTCATTAAAAAACAGCAGCTTCACTTTCTGTTGTTTGGACAAATAAAACGTTGCCTCGTTTTATTTCCAGTCACATCCACAGAGCTATCTGCAGACCAGTTTGCCATTGCAAAAACCCTCGAGCGCTCCGTTAGAATCAAAACGTCATCTCAGAGAAGCACGTGAGCCTGCTGGGTTTAAAATTTCTTACAACCTTGGATGTTAGTTTGGCTCCCAAAAAGTTTTGATAACTGAGGATTTCTGATTGATTCAGATATCCTCATGTATCCAAAAGTTTTCTGAGGCGAAATGACGTCATTTGGGTTCTAAATATTTTGGATAAATGAGGATTTCTGATTTTTCTGAAATCTTCATTTTTCGGAAATTTTTTTTGAATCCAAAAATTTTTTTGGTTAACTGAGGATTTTGGATAACCTGATTTTGGATAATTGGGAGTTGTGTTGTATTTAAAATTATGAGGGGGGAGAGACAGAGTAAATGTAGGTTGGCTTTTTCCACCAAGGGTGGGTGAGATACAAACCAGAGGACGTGGGTGAAAGGGGAAAAGTTAAGGGGAACATCTTCACACAGAGAGTGGTGGTGGTGTGGAACAAGCTGCCAGCTGAGGTGGTGAATGCCGGCTCAATTTTAACATTTAAGAAGGATTTGGGCAGGTACATGAATGGGAGAGGTATGGAGGGCTATGAACTGGGTGCAGGTTAGTGGGACTAGGTAAATAAAATGGTTTGGGACAGACTAGAAGGGCTGAAGGGGCCTGTTTCTGTGCTATAGTGTGCTATGGTTCTAAACTTCTATAGGAGCTCTAACAAGAGTGTCCTGGCCGGCTGCATCACCATGGGGTACGGTTGCTGCAGAGAAATGGATCAGAGGTCAGTCCACAGGACCATAAGAGTGGCTGAGAGGATCACGGGAGTCTCCTTCCCCACCATCGACGTGATCTATCAGGATCATTGTCTGAAGAGGGCGCACAAAATCAATAAGGACCCCTTCCACCCTCCCTACAGCATCATTCAACTGCTCCAGTCAGGGAAGAGATACAGGACCACCAGGCTGAGGAACAGCCTCTTCCACAGGTAATTAGAAAGCTGAACAACCAAATGAACTGCTCACACTGACCAAAGCAATTTCTATATATTTATTTGTATATACAAATACATGTCCTTTATGTGTATTGGTCTGTGTGTGTTATGTCTGCATGTTTTGCACCGAGGACCGGAGAACACTTTCATCGGGTTGTACTTGTACAATCAGATGACAATAAACTTGATGAAAAATGTTTCCTCACACTGTGAGAAAAATTGGATTAGGAGAGGATCGATCCAACTGCCCTGGTCCATGTGGAAAAGATTATTTAGACCAGGGGTCTTTAACCATCGACCTCTTCACAGAATCTTTGATCTCCCATGTAAGCATGTAAAATAAATATTACCAATAATAAATTTCTCTATTTAAAGGTAATAATTTCTTCACCCTTTTCCTTCATTACTGATTCTCGATAAGATTCATTTCACCTTTGTGTTTGGTTATTGCTTCTCAGTTTCTATTTCTGTTTCTATACTGGATGCATTTATGTGAATAATAATGTTAATAGTATTAAGAAGAAGAAGAAAAACCATAATTAAGTTAGATGATATCAAACACGTTAAAAACAAGCTGCTTTTTTGTGGAATTGTTTGACATTGTTAATGGGAAGGATGTGTTTGATGAATAGTAAAAAGGGCATTGATATTTGTTTGGATGCATCTGATGAAATGGTGCAGCCGAGATAGGTAAACTGGTTGACCATTTTGAGTTTTGTGTGCCCGATGGAGATGTGGGGGGGCTGGTAGTCATGGTGGGGAGCTGGCTGATGGAGGACCTCCATTTTCTTCAGGCTGGACTTCCAGGCCAAACATTTTGCAAGGATCGACAACGAGATAGACAACAGACTCTCCAAGGCAAATAGCGCCTTTGGAAGACTACACAAAAGAGTCTGGAAAAACAACCAACTGAAAAACCTCACAAAGATTAGCGTATACAGAGCCGTTGTCATACCCACACTCCTGTTCGGCTCCGAATCATGGGTCCTCTACCGCCATCACCTACGGCTCCTAGAACGCTTCCACCAGCGTTGTCTCCGCTCCATCCTCAAAATTAATTGGAGCGACTTCATCCCTAACATCGAAGTACTCGAGATGGCAGAGGCCGACAGCATCGAGTCCACGCTGCTAAAGATCCAGCTGCGCTGGGTGGGTCACATCTCCAGAATGGAGGACCATCGCCTTCCCAAGATCGTGTTATATGGCGAACTCTCCACTGCCCACCGTGACAGAGGTGCACCAAAGAAGAGGTACAAGGACTGCCTAAAGAAATCTCTTGGTGCCTGCCCCATTGACCACCGCCAGTGGGCTGATATCGCCTCAAACAGTGCATCTTGGCGCCTCGCAGTTCGGCGGGCAGCAACCTCCTTTGAAGAAGACCGCAGAGCCCACCTCACTGACAAAAGACAAAGGAGGAAAAATCCAACACCCAACCCCAACCAACCAATTTTCCCCTGCAACCGCTGCAACCGTGTCTGCCTGTCCCGCATCAGACTTGTCAGCCACAATCGAGCCTGCAGCTGACGTGGACTTTTACCCCCTCCATAAATCTTCGTCCGCAAAGCCAAGCCAAAGAAAAAGAAAGAATGATTTGTTTGGAGATTGGTGAGTTTTAGCCGTCCAGGATCATTCTGTTCCACTGCTTTGTTAAGATTGAATTTGCGTGGCTAAAACCAGCTTCAACCAGGTATGAACTTGAGAATGCAAGTGAAAATGGCCCCACCGCTGCACTCAGCTTGGGGCATTTAGTATTAGTATTTACTTTGTTCCAATAGTCACCGAGGCTTTTACTTTTAAACGATGATTAAGCTTCGAGATCCACACACATATCAACGAGCTCTTCTTGTAAGTGAAATTCAGTATTCGCATTATGGTGACCAGAACTTTGAAAAATGTATACAGTAGATCCCCAGCTATCACTAACACCACTCTACTAGCCATGGGTGATAAATGCGCAATGGCGCTGATGGTCTCTATACTAGTTGGCCTTGAAAACAGATGATCGGAGAAATCACACCAGCTGAGAAAGCGCGCACCATTCAAATTAATTTCCACAGATCAATTTTTACACCATTATTTTCAAACAGTTGCTCAATAATAAAGAATATTTTTCAATGTATTTTTAAAAATTCTGTATAATACTGTTTGATTTATACAAAAATTTTATCTGAAAAACTTAAAAGAAAGGGACATTTAACAGAGGCTCTGTGCGCATCTCGTTTGGCAGACCATTGAACTTGCGACAAAAGATTTTCATACAATATTAAAGTTTGGTATTGTAAACAAACAATTAATGATAGATAGTCTCCATCTTAAATGTTTTATTGAAGCAAGTTCAAAGTTGAATAGATGTTAGTGCTACTGTTGTTCATGTCATTTCATTGGAACTAAAAAATCAGATTAAATATCTGAATGTCTTATAGGCTACCCAGTCAGCCATGTGGTACCGAATATACTGGTACAACCACTACCATAACCAACCCCGGTGTTTATTGACCCCCCCCCACCCTCTTTTGACCCCTAGACATTTTTTATCGACCCCTTGGATAGTCCCATCAACCCCCAGGGTCAATATCGACCCCTTTGCTGACCCCTGACATAGACCTAGAAGGAAGTTCTTCTGAGGGGCAATAATCTTTGAGATAATCATCTATGGATTATTACCCAAGACGCATGTCAGTTGGCACGACAGCGATAGAACAATGCCAAGATGTGTGTGGTAGCAATAGCTTCCCATTCTTGCGACTTGTTGCTGGAGAAAAAAATAAATTATTCGTTGGACTGGGTCTGGGACCAATCCCTAACAGATAAGAGTTCAAATAGCAGGGCAGGGTAGAAAGTTAAAGGAAACAATAGTGAACGATGGTAGCTTCGTGGGATTTAGATGAAGTTGGTGATGGGAAATGCACCAGTTGTCATCTTACAAAGTTCTGTCGACTCCAGAGGGCTTTCCATCATTTGATAGGTTGCACACAAGTCCCTGATATTTGAGAAGGGAAAGGTAAATGGGGAAATGCAAAAGCTGGCAATGTGATTTTGCCACCTAGAGGGTAGGTAATCTTTGGAATTCTCATTCCGAAATCGTGGCGAGATTCTGTCTGCCAAGAGACTGGATCAATGCAGGGAAGTGTCACAAAGGAAAATGTTCCAGCGTGATCTTACTGAAGGGCAGAGTAAGCTTAGGAACCGAATGCTCTGCTGCTGCTGCACTCCCTCCTGCAAACATCCCACCACCTCTGACTTTGTTGCCGGGACCAAAGTGGATGATTCAGGATTAACAGCATTTGGAAGGTTGCTTGTTGTAATCAGGTTTGAGGTTGCTGTCGCCCTCTTTGTTGCAAATTGCTGTTGCGTCTCACCAATCATTTTTGTTTGTGAACTCTGAGAATGAAGGTTTTTTTAAAAAGAGGAAAGCAGTAACGTCCACATAATTGTGAGGAATGTTGTGCCTTTCCCTGTGCTACTGCTTTTCACCTGATGTGTTTTTTTTTCTCCACAGACTTTGCTAACTGCAATATCGATGAGTGCCATCGCAACTAATGGTGTGGTACCAGGTAACTAAACCCTGTTTACAAAGAAACATCCCCAAGGAAAAGATCTTTACAGGGTGTATTTTTTTTTCATCTCAATGGCTATGTTTTTTACTTGATTTTGAAAATGCATCTCAGGCGATGGTAGCTTTTGCAGTAAAACCGCAGTGACAATTGGATTTTATACACTTGCGTCTAATTTAATTTATTCAAAGTTTCCTTTTGGATACTGCATTGTTATTGAATAACATGAGAGAAGATGTTTAAACGTCATCAGGGCCTATCCTTCTAGGAGCTGTGTGGGTGGTGCTTGCAGGAAAAAGGGACCTGCCGCCTGCACCTTTGTAAATTCTCATCGGCTCCGCAGAAGGCCGTGCCCCCTTGTACTTTGAAGGGGCATTCTTTTTAAAACCCTGGCCAAAGTTTGTCCTGTAAGCGACATTGCTAAAACTCAGATCGCCAAGTCAGGCAGCAGTTGGAAAGGTACAAACAGGGTTTGTGTGATACAACATGGCAGACTCTGTTAAATTTGAGGTAAAATTAGTTTTCAGCTCTGGAGTAGGTTGGGGGGAGGTGGTTGGTGACGGGGAAGAGAGGTGCAGCGAGAACGAAAGGAAAGAGTGAAGGGAGGGATGTTAAAAGTAGGTGTGTCTAAGGAGGTGCTTAGTAGGAACAGAAGGAATATCTGTGCAAGTTGTTAATACAAGGAGATGAATCAAATCTCCCCCGTCTGCCTCACTGGGCCACAAGGCCACATGCACAGGCTGTTGTTATTTGACTATAAGCTCAGCGCCTAACCACATTATATCGGCAAAACAGTCAAACCCCAGGGAGCTGGGAACTTTGATCAACCCTTTGCCACTGGAGCCTCGACTGTCCCCGTTAGCAGGTGTGAACCGGCAACATCATCTCTTCCTCACTGACTACCAACACAGGCACCTCAAGGCTGGATGTGTGGATCTCAGCTCTGATGATGTAGCCAAGTTCGGCTCCAACACTGTCTGTATGTTTACTAACAACACCACCTTTGTTGGCCGAAAAACCCAAAATGATATCATAATATCGGGCGGAGGTCCACAATCTGGTAGCGTGGTGTCCGAACAACAATCTTACTCTCAACATCAGCAAGACCAAGGAGCTTATCGTTGATTTTAGAAGGGGGAGGGTGTGAGAGACCATGCACCTGTCTTCATCAACATGAATTCTCTTATAATGCTTGGGCTTGATGAAGCAAATGGGTCCTATTTATATCAATTCCCGTTCTAATGATGCAAGATAAAAGGGTAGCAGTCAACTTGCAAACCAGAGCTGTACAATCCATTTTAGTGCCGTTGGCTAAGTGTTCTATTGACTGACTCGGAGGAAAATCCCCCTGACTTTTCCTTGCGTAGTGTTGTAGGATTTTCATTTCTGGTCACTGTTTTAAAACTGAGATCCGATCTGCTTTAAGAATTTGCCTGAAAGATTATCACCAACAAAGCATCAGTCCCTTAATACTTGGGCAGCCTTTCTCAATGGCCCCCACAGGACCACAGCACATTTAAGTAAAAGCTTCATTTTCACTTTGTAACATACATTTTTTTTCTGTAGTCGATTGGAGAAAAGTACAGAGGAAACCAGAACTTGAATGCTTCATAGGGTAGGGGATCCATAAACTTCGAGCAGAGTCCTCAGGTGGGGGTAGCCCAAAGAAAGGTTGAGAATGGCTGACCTAGATTGTGAACTCCTTGTAACCTGATAGATGGGGTGACGCCTGATTATTAGTGTAATTGGAAAGAACCCACCGTGTTCACAGTGAAGGGAAAGGAACAGTGGAGCTTCTTCAGTGACCTAGATTCAACCCTGATCCTTGCTGTCAGCCGGATCTTTGCACATCCTCTCTGTGGCCAGTCTGGGGAGCTCTCACTTTGCAAAGTTTGGTCGTCTGGCGACTCAAGACAGCAGATGCTGAAATTATGTATTGATGCCTCATCTTTCGTACTGCGATGTTTACCAAAGCTGATTAAACTTATCGGGACGTGCAGCTTTTGATGTGGGAATGCCAATTGTGACGATCCAGTGCTTGTTATTCCCAGTGATGTACAATAAGGCGATTTTTCACTCTTCAGGGACCTTCTAAGTGAATCTGTGAATCTTTTTCTTTGAAGCCATCTTTGAAGATTTGTGCTGGTATAACAGGGTGACATGGTTGGCGTAGCAATTAGTGCAGCAGTGTTACGGTGCCAGCAGCTGGGGTTTGATTCCTGCACTGTCTCTAAGGAGTTGGTATGTTCTCCCCGTATTGGCGTGGGTTTTCCCCAGGGGCTCCTGTTCAAAACGTACCGGGAGTGTAGATTAACTGGGTGTAATTGTGCAGCACGGGCTTGTGGGCCAAAAGGGCCAGTAACCATGCTGTATATCTAAATTAAAATTTAAATCTGCTCCTGGAATTTTGGTAATTGTGACTCCAGCTCTACCAGTAAGAGCGAGTATTTTTTTTTGGAAGTTGTGGGGAAACTGAGAGAAGGGATAGCATCCTTGGAGACCCTCAGCATGAGCACAAACAAGCGGTGCCAATGCAATCATTGATGTAGTGGAGAAAAGGCGGGGGGGGGGGCACAAGTAGATTTGATGCGAGGCGCAGCTCCACGTGGCAAATCAAACGAGGCGCAGGTCATAGGAACATAGGAAGTAGGAACAGGAGTAGACCAAAAATGGCCCATCGAGCCTGCTCTGCCATTCAGTACGATCATGGCTGATCTAATTTATGACCTAACTCCACATACCTGCCTTCTCCCCATATCCCCTAATTCATCTATCATGTAAAAATTTTATCTAACCGAATTTTAAATATGTTTAATGAAGCAGCCTCAACCACTTTCCTGGTTAGAGAATTCCAAACATTCACTACTCTCTGAGAAAAACTATTTTTCCTCATCTCTGTCCTAAATCTACTCCCCCGAATTTTGAGACTGTGTCCTCTTGTTTTCGTTTCCCTGGCCAGCTCAAAAAACCTTCCTACATCTATCCTATCCATACCCTTCATAATCCTATATGTTTCTAAAAGATCTCCTCTCATTCTTCTGAACTCGAGCGAAAACAATCCTAGATGATTTAATCTTTCATCATAAGTCAACCCCTTCATCCCAGGAATCAACCTAGTAAACCTCCTCTGGACCGTCTCCAAAGCCAGTATATCCTTCCTCAAATATGGAGACCAGAACTGGACACAGTACTCCAGGTGCGATCTCACCAGTACCTTATACAGATGCAACATTACCTCCCTACTCCTGAATTCAATTTCTCTAGCGATGACATTCCATTTGCCTTCTTAATAACCTGCTGCACCTGCAACCTAACTTTTTGCGATTCATGCACAAGCACTCCCAAGTCCCTTTGCACAGCAGCATGCTGTAGTTTTTCACCCTTTAAATAATATTCAGCTCTTTTATTTTTCTTGCCAAAGTGGATAACCTCACTTACTAACATTGTACTCCATCTGCCAGACCTTTGCCACTCATCCAGCTTAACTATATCCCTCTGCAGACTCTCCACATCCTCATTACAATTTGCTCTTCCACTCAATTTGGTGTCATCCGCAAACTTGGCTACACCACATTTTGTCCCCTCCTCCAAGTCATCAATGTAAATGATGAACAGTTGTGGGCCTAACACTGACCCCTGCGGCACCCCACTTACCACTCTCTGCCAACCTGAAAAACTCCCATTTATCCCGACTCTCTGCCTCCTGTCAGACAACCAATTTTCAATCCACAATACACTTCCCCGGACGGACTCCACTGTCCTGTAACTTACTGAGAAGTCTCTTGTGCGGCACCTTATCAAACACTTTCTGGAAATCCAAATATACAACATCAACCTGTTCCCCTCTATCCACCGCACCCATTATATCCTCAAAGAATCCTAACAAGTTTGTCAAACAAGATCTTCCCTTTCTAAAACCATGCTGCATCTGCCTGATTGAACCCTTACGTTCCAAAAGTTTCACTATTTCATCTTTAATGACGGCTTCAAGCATTTTTCCAACTACAGACGTCAAGCTAATTGGCCGATAATTTCCAGTCTTCTGCCTACATCCCTTCTTAAAAAGTGGCGTGACATTTGCTGTCTTCCAGTCTGCCGGGACCTGCCCAGAATCCAAGGAATTTTGGTATATGACCACCAATGCATCAACTATAACTTCTGCCATTTCCTTCAGAACCCTTGGATGCATATCATCAGGACCAGGTGATTTGTCTGGCTTTAGTCCCATTAGTTTCTCCATCACTACTTCCTTTGTAACAGCTATTTTATCAAGGCCCTCCCCAACATTCGCATCCTTAACTCCGCACTTGGGCATGCTGGACGTGTCTTCCACCGTGAAGACTGACACAAAATATTTGTTTAATGCCTCGGCCATTTCCTCATTTTTTGCTACCAGGTTTCCTTTCTCATCCTCCAAGGGTCCTATGTTAACTCTGGCCACCCTCTTCCTTTTATATATTTATAAAATTTTTTGCTTTCTGTTTTTATATTTTGTGCCAATTTACTTTCATAATCCTTTTTGCCGTTTCTTATTACCCGCTTTGTAACCCTTTGTTGTCTCTTAAAGTTATCCCAATCTTCCAGTTTCCCACTGCTCTTTGCAGCTTTGTACACCTGCGCCTAAAATTTTATACTCTTCCTTTATTTCCTTTGTTAACCACGGTTGATTTTTCCGTCCCTTGCTGCCCTTTTTCCTGACTGGAATATATTTTTGTTGAGCATTACAAAATATTTCTTTGAAAATCTTCCACTGTTCCTCAACTGTTTCATCAATTAGCCTGTTCTCCCAGTCCACTCTGCCCAATTCCTCCCTCATCCTATGGTAGTCACCCCTGTTTAAGCATGGTCCACGTAGCAAACCAAACAAGGCGCAGTTCCATGTAGCAAAAGAAACGAGACCAGCTCCACGTAGCAAACGAAACGAGGCCAGCTCCAAGTAGCAAACGAAACGAGGCCAGCTCCAAGTAGCAAACGAAACGAGGCCAGCTCCAAGTAGCAAACGAAACGAGGCCAGCTCCAAGTAGCAAACGGAACAAGGCGCAGCTCATGCTCTCGTGAATGTCCGTGGCTGCACCTTTTGGTTTGTCAAAATTAGGAGGAATTGGAAAAAAAAGTTGTTGCAGGTGAGAACAAGTTCCAGTAGATTCATTAATTAATAGATGAATCGGCTTCTGTAAATGTGTGGTTGAGTGATAGAACCAAGGTTGGGGTGAATTGAGGGGATGTGTGAAAACGAGCAGTGATTAGTGTTGGATATTTCATTATCAATGCTGACCTGATGGCCAAAGTTGCGCTTTCTGTGAAGTACTAGTTTTTGGCAAATACCATTGCAGTAAAACAGAAATAAACAGGAAGAAATATTTGTCCTAGTAATTTATCAGCAATAGGTTCTAGCTTATGACCATCTTTTTTGATTAATATTGCTACCTTCAGATAAGATCTTTTCTGCAGGACAAATTAGGTCCAACTATGACCCTACCAGAGTGCAGTGACAAAGAAAGCCTGATTCGAAGGGGGGACACACGGAGGTTCATCTCAGCGATGTATTTCTTGCTCCAAGTGGAAGGCCATAAACCAGGCCTTCACAAATCAAGGCAGAGGTGAAAGTTGGAAATAGGGATAACGATTGATGAGCGGTGTTGGCTCGACCTGTGTCAGACCAGTATGACTGCATTCATTAATGTGCGATACAGGCTGGTGCAATACAACTTTCTACACCAGCTGTACCTGACAGATCTAAACCAGAATTATCAGACCAATGGATCAGCTGTGGCTTTGAGACGGGAGTGTTTGTGGGCACAACCTGGACCTGTACCAAGGTGAGACCCTTCTGGGAAGAACTGGGCTAAGTCTTAGAAAAAATCGTAGGTAAAGAATTCCCACAAGACCCAGAGTTGTTCCTGTTGGGAAACATAATGGACATAAGACTTACGATGAACCTGTCCAATTCATAATGATAACATTGGCCATGGCTAGGAAGTACACAGCGGTTCCCTGGAAATCTGAGTCCTGTCTGAGCATTACTCACTGGAACACAGAAATACAAAACTGAGTTACCCTGGAGAAAATTACTTACAACTTTAAAAAAAAAGTAGAACACTTTTCTGAAAATTTGGCAACCATATTTAAATTCCATAGCAGCACGACTATAGTGTGGACCATCACGCCTTGCAGCCCTACCTTCCCCGTCTACCCCTCAATCAGTGGGGGGGCGGGGGGGTCCCATCCCAACTCAACAAGGAAAAGTCAAGAAGAAAACAGCCTGAGCTCTGGCCGCAGTGTCCTGACAAACCCACAAACTCCTGATCTATGTTTCACAGCTTTGATGTGAACACATGTGTAACTGTGGTTGGTTAAGTGTTAAACATGAAGGGGGTAAGGGGTGAGGGGAGTGGGAGGAAAGGGGACAGAAAAAACTTGAACTCTACAGAAAACCTTATATAGAATTGATAATTGTAAATTGTAACCAATGTTGATGTTGTCAACATTAACATCGATTGGATTAATAACTATTTGAGTTTGTTTGGAAAATCGCCCATAATTTTTTTTTTAACATACTGCTGCCTATTCTCCTTTACTCATTTTCATGCCTCTTTCTGTTCTTTTGTTCATCAGCGGGAGGATCCTACTATATGATTTCAAGGTCCCTGGGTCCGGAGTTTGGAGGGGCTGTCGGCCTGTGTTTTTATCTGGGCACAACATTTGCTGGAGCCATGTACATCTTGGGAACAATAGAGATTCTTCTGGTGAGTTGCTGGATGTTCAACCGGAGAAGAGTCTAATTCGGTGGTTTTCAAACTGCCCCCGAATTCACATCCCACTTTAAGTCATCCCAATGCCACCATGCTCTGTGATTAGTAAGGGGAATCACTGACCTGGACCCAATTGTCACTGAAATATTTTGCATGAGAAAAATTGTCGTTGGCCAATGGATCAGCTGTGGCTGATCTCCTTTGGAGATCTGAAACCATGCACATAACGAGTCAATGAGGGACAATTAAAACAGTGGGTTTCAATCTTTTTCTTTCCACCCACATCCCACCTTAAGCAGTCCCTTACTAATCACAGAGCACACAGGGAATTCTTAAAGTGGTATGTGAGTTTAGGGGGGCAGGTTTGAGAACTACGGGTCTAATTCAAAGCGTTTTGATGAAACCTTAATCCTTCCAAAAATTGTTTTTGTGTACATAGTGTACACCACCT
Organism: Narcine bancroftii; assembly: GCF_036971445.1. Classification (NCBI taxonomy): domain Eukaryota; kingdom Metazoa; phylum Chordata; class Chondrichthyes; order Torpediniformes; family Narcinidae; genus Narcine; species Narcine bancroftii. Next base: position 316,215,996 of record NC_091469.1, on the reverse strand, counting down.
TTACTCTGAAGGAGGAAGGATAGGTCATTTAGCTCCTCCTGCTGGTTCTACTGTTTGACCAGATCGTGGTCAAAAGGTATGTTGGGAAGATGCCCCCTCTTGGTTGAAAGGTGAATAGAGTGCACTGACATCTCAGGTACAAACCTTTTCTTTAACTCCTGAAAGCACTGATAGAATTTAATGACCGCTCGCCAGTCCATGCAAGGTGGCCTGCATGAGTGAGCTGTGACTTGACCCCCGTGATTGGAAAGAGGAACAGGAACCACCAATTTTTCACCTTTTAAAAACAGTGAGCTGAAACCTCCCAGTGTCCAAGTATGTTTACAATAGTCTTTAACATTTTCACAACATTTAATATCGATTCTCCTGAACCTGTTCTTTCAATCTCTCAGTCCCAATTGACAAAAAAAAGATTGGAATTGCTACTTGAATGTAAGATGCACTCCCCTGTAACTCTCAATCTTCTCTTGAAATTGCCTTCTCTATAATTGCTTATTTCAATGACATATTATTTTGATTAACTCGGAGACATTTCTTTATCAAACAAATTCTCACATTAGCCCACTTGTTTTATTATTATGCTAATCTCAAGGTCAGAATTTTCCACCCCCTTTTAACTTTATCACATCCAAACTTTCCTCTCCGTAATCACAGTCTTATCACTTTCCATTCACTGGACGCTGCTGTGTTATCTTCACACTAGCTATGCCCTTCCTGAACAAAAACAAGATACCGCAGTTGCTGGAAAGCCAAGGTTTCACCAGAGAAAGACAATGTGGAGAGGAGTTTCCCCGATCACAAACCTTCCTTCACCAGATGGCGAGAGAAAGTGTGATTTTGGAGGGCTGTCCATTGTTCCTTCATTTGAATAGCTGCTTCATCCAGTTCAGTGGTATCGTTCTGTAGGGATAGTGTGAACATCTATCTCTGATGAATGCTAGGCTCTAAGGCAGGGTTTGCAGAAAACTGGATTTAGTGCTTATTGAACTGTACTCATCACGAGTTTGTGTTCACTCGTGTTGGAGGTTTGGATCTGGAATCAGGTTGCCGATGGTTAGAACTGTACTGGAGACTCCTGGGGCTTCAGAGGCTGCAGGAGTCCTGGCGGCGAATCCATGGACACGATTGTCAGGGGGTGGGAGGACTCTTTTTGACTTCTTTTTCTTTGAATGGCCAACTGTTGCCTTCTGGTAGACAAAAGGCAATTCTGTGTAATATTACATTTCTGTTTCATTGCATGACTATAATTAGTGTTACGGGTTATATATTATTTATGAATATGTCTTTAAAAGAGAGAGATTGTGGGAGTGTAGTTCACTTCACAAAAGACATTCATTTAAAATGCAAGCGCTTTGGCTGAAGCCAGACTTTCAGGCTCGTGACTTTGCAGAGACATCGGAACTGCTTTAGAAAGAACTTCAAAAGCAGGTGCAAATGGAAGAGTCTGGGCTCAAATTCTGATAAAGATCTTTCAAAGATTGGGTTGGAGCCCTGTCAGAAGTAATTTGGTTTTTTACAAGCAGGATTCTTCTCTGAGAGAGAGAGAGAGAGAGGGGAGGGGGGGGGGGGTGGGGTCAGTTCGACAGTAGCAGTTGAGGCTGTAACATGGCAGGCTGGGAGCTTGTTGAAAAAAACGATTTTGATGACCAGTTGTGAGTTCTGAGTTCAGCCTGTTGAAAACCCTTGTGGTCCTTACAAGAGGAAATGGCTGGCTAGAGTGTTTCTCCTGAAATAAGGGAAACAAGAGGAACTCTGTGATGACCTGGAAGAAGAGATTATCATTTGGAAAACACATGATGGGGCAAGTTTCTTTGGCAAGACACTGAAGTGGCAGATTGGAGGAAATTAGTTTGTGTCCAACGAGCAACAAATATCTCTATGAAACCAACAAGAACCATACTGAGTGGTAACCAATTAACTTTAAACACCAGAGTCTGGTGAAGATTCATAAATGTTAAATTCTGTGCACAGTATAAGAATTGCCTGCAACCAGTGAACTTGGAGAAGTGAGATTGGACTGTGAAACAAAGAACTTTCCTGAACATTACATGTGCGCCTAGAATTAGAAGGGGGTTAAGTTAATAGTAATAAGTTAAAGTTTGATCCTGTTTTCATGCTTACAGATAATTAAAAGCAACTTTTGTTTAAGCAACCATTTGTCTTGGTGAATTTCTATTGCTGCTGGGTTTTGAGGTCCTCTGGGCTCGTAACAATAGTAACTGATCTGATTGTTTAGAGCAGAGATATAAAAGCTGTGAATCAAATCCTGAAATCCTGTGCTTGTTACCCAATTTTTGGTACATTTTTGAGTAGTAATTTGAGGTTTTCTAGCTCTTTAATGTACAAACTTTCCTTCTAGACCTACATTGTTCCAAGTGCAGCAATATTCAAAACAGAAGATCCCAGCCAAGAAAAGCAGGCCATGCTGAATAACATGAGGGTGTATGGCACGTGTACGATTGCTCTGATGGCCACAGTGGTATTTGTTGGAGTCAAGTACGTCAACAAACTGGCTCTCGTTTTCTTGGCCTGCGTCATCCTTTCCATTTTCTCTATCTACGCAGGGGTCATCAAAAGTGGCTTCAGTCCACCAGACTTCCCGTAAGTACACCCATCTGTAAGGGGGCAGTTTCAAGATTTCTTCACAACTTTCATTGTTTTTGTAATGATAATTTTGTTACAATTTTTTGGGGCTAATACAGTGTGGAAATGACTCTTCTGTCTAAATAAAAACATAGCACTGGAGAAACTCAGCTGGTCAAACAGAAAAAGAAAGATACAGAACCAACGTTGCTTCTTCAAGGTGTCAGCAGATGTCCAAATAAGCTGATAGGAGGAGTCCAAAAGGCAGGAGGCAATAGGTGGTTAAGGGAGGGCGGGCACACCAGCAAGTGGGGCGGTGGTTCTGTGAATTCAGAGGAAAGGGGGTGGAGAGCTGGAGGAAAGAACACAATTGGAAGGGAGGGAGAACAGAGAGCAGGTTTAACTGAAAGAGGTGGAGTTGATGTTGATGCCATCCAGCTGGAGAAAGCCCGGGTGGTAAATCAGGTGTGGTTCTTCCAATTGACAGGTGGTCTTGGTGGGACAGTACATAAGGCCATGGACAAACATGTGGAGAGGGGCATGGAATTGAAGGGGTTGGCCACTACAAGATCCTTGTCACTGGTGCGGACATAGTGGAGGTGCTGAGTGAACCAATCTCCCGGTCTGCATCCAGTCTTTCCGATGTAGAGAAGGCCACGGGTGGGGGGGTTGGGCTGGATGCAGTTGATGACTCCAGCAGAAACACAAGTGTTGACAATGCAGGGGACAAGGGAGTCATGGAGGGAGTGGCTCCAATGGAAGTCGGAGAAGGGAATAGTAGGATCAGGTTGCAGGTGGCGGAAATTCTGGAGGATAATGTGTTTGATGCGTAGGCTGGTGGGGTGGTAGGTGAGGACGAGGGGAATCTTGTGTTTTTTGCATCTGGCGGCATACGGTGCCAGGCAGATAAGCAGGAAATGGAGGAGATGTGGGCCGAGTCGATGGTGATGGAGGGGAAGCCACGTCTGTGGAAGAAGGTCGATATTTCGGATGATCTGGACTGGAAGACCTCATCTTGGGAACAGGTGGTGGAGAAGGGGAAATTGCAAAAAGGGAATAGGATCCTTGCAGAGGGCTGGATGTGAAGTAGTGGGATTTAGTGGGTTTGTAAAGAGGCAGAGAGATCAAGAAAGGGCAGGTTGTTGCCAGAGATGGACCAAGTAGAACAGGGGTGTCAAACTCAAATTCACGGAGGGCCAAAATTAAAAACTTGGACTAAGTCGAGGGCCGAACTAAATATTTATTGAAAATTTTCAACAACATCTGCATGTTTTCTCTTCTTTCAACATATGTAATGCTAAACTTTTTCTTATTAAAATAAATGTTTAATAATAGTTTTGGATAAACTCTTTCCAGAAGCATTAACAAATGAGAAATAAAATATTCAATAAATAATATTTCTCTACAGAGGATTTGTCAAATGTTGCTAGTGTGCTGTCGAATAGTAAAATCTGAGGGCTATTGAGAATGTGGGAGAATAACATGATTCCTGAAACAATCAAATGGGTGACTGATTGTGGGCATGAACTCTAGCAGGGTTATTTGCCATGCCCTTTTTCCATTGGTACAGATATCCTTTGATTTACACACTTTTCAAGTTTTATGCCTAATGAGCTTGTATCCAGGTGCAGGACCATTTTTAACCAGGAATATATTTATCACTGTGACATGAAACTATTGGAAGATCGTTTTATCCTGAGATTAAAGTTCATAATCCTTACTCAGGCCTGTGTGCGGGAGGGCGGGGTTTGCGGGCGATCGGGTTGGACAACGACAGTGCGGGGGCATCGGCTCTCGCTGCAGGGCGGCATCTCGACAGATCAGCGGCCCAATCACCGTGAGTCGCGGGTCGGCCTGCGGCAGGGAGGGGGAGTGGGCAACGGTCCTGGCGAGGTCAGGCCCGAGGCCTCCGGTTCCGGGTGCTGGGAAGCGGCCTTGGCTTCCCCTGACACCGGCCAAGCCCCAAAACCAGAGTCCACGGTGAGACCCTGCAACGTAAACAGAGGAGGTGGGGGCGATTAGCAGGCTGACGTCAATGCATTCTGGGATTTGTTGTATTACTGTGCATGCGCTATACTGGCGCGGCAGCCAGCGGGCCACCTCTAATACATTTTTGAAATGATCTTACGGGCCAAAGTGAATGAAGTTGACATGCTCATCATGGATGCATAAGACGATACGATACCTTTATTATCATTTAGGACCAGAATGTAACACTATACACAGTGGAAAAAAAACAAGATAACATTCCTGCAAACCATAATGCTACCTACACATCATGAGATTACACAAAAACAACATAGACAACACAAGGGCAGCCCCCATGTCTAGTGGAGGAAGAGTTGGGGGGGCAGCATGGATTGCTCCACAAAGCCCACAAACAGTAGCCCACGCTACTCCTTTGATTTGAAGAAAGTGGGATGTCAGATGAGAAGTTACTGAGATCAAGTTCTGGCAGGCAGAGGAGGGTATTGGTGGAGGGGGACTGGTCGGGTCTCCAGTCCAGAAAGAAACCAGAGTCGAGATGAGAGCAGTGGGGCAAGAGCGAGCGGAAACAACAGGCCTACCAGGATAATTGGGTTTCTGTAAGAGGTAGAATCAAGCAGAGCAGGCAGGGGTGCCGTGCTAATTCTTTAGGTGCCAGACCTCACCAAAAACTGTCAAGGAGGGGCCCCATGAGATTCCCGGAGCGGTGCTCCAATCAGCTCTGCCAGCACTGCACGCCTGAGTGCAGGGACGGGAAAGCATGAGATTGGAGGCGATGGCAGGAGGTGCTGCGGCAGGGTCCTGGGGAAGGGGTACGTAGGGGGAGGTGTCTTAGCAAGTTAGAGGTCTGTGCACCAAACCACAACAGCATCACCCTTGTCTGTGGGTTCGATGGTGAGGTTGGGATTGTTGCGGAGAGAGTGGGGGGGGGGGGGGCAGAGCATTCAGCAGAGGTGGGCTGGAATAACAGAGGGAAGTGGTGAAGTTGAGTTTTGTTAAGGAACTTTTATCCTATTTGTCAGTAACAAAAATGCATCAAAGAGCGGAGAACCACGTGTTCGTCTGCAGAGAGTGTGATTGAACAGTTAACACAATGCAGGGGAAAGTCAGCATTGATCTGTTTTGAAATTTCCAATTGAGCAGCTTTTAAGGGACAGGAGGTTTGCATTTCCTCCTCTCCTTTTGTGAAGATGCCCTTTGAGGCATCACCACTGACAGCTATAGATTTAACTTCTGACATTTTCCTTATGTTCTGAAGTTCTTCACCTCTTCTCAGCGGAATCTCTTCCAATTTACTCCCTTTATCAAACTGCTAGTCATTGCAGGGGTCACAGAACCATGGAACACTACAGCTCGAAAACAGGCCCTTCAGTCTATCTAGTCCATGCTATACTATTATTTTCCCTGGTTCCATTGACCTGTGCCCTGACCATGACTCTCCCATCCATGTACCTTAAATGTCAAAGTTAAGCCTGCATTGACTACTTCACTTGGCAGCTCGTTCCACTCTCTGCATGAAGAAGCTCCACCTCACTGTTCCCTGGGAGCGTTTCGCCCTTATCCAGCTTTTGCCTTGCCTAACCTCAGTGGGAAAAGCCTGCTTGCATTTACTCTATCGATCCCCTCGAACAAATCTCCAGGAAATAAAGTGCTAAACTGTTTAACCTCGGTTCCTCAAGACCAGGCAACATCCTTGTAAATCTCCTTTGTGATCTTTTGTCGACTAAAATAGTTTCAACTCAAATCCTTTCCACCGTAAAGCCAAGCGAAAGGATTGAAAGGAACCTTTGTTTTCCAAAGGTTAACTTTATTGCAACCAACCCAAGTGGAATGAATGCTTCAGACACAAAGTCCTGGAATTGTTTCCAGGTTTAAAAATTGTTTATCAATTTATCTTTTGGGCCTTTGACTTCTATTTTGTTTTTTTAACCTGTTTCAAAGTCCATAAATCCAAACCTGAAACCAGAGCCAGGGACAGGTTTGACCACAGGGACCATCCCCCTGCACAATCTCCCTGGGACTGTTGTTTCTTCTGAGTGCTCTGGTTTCTTCCCTCAACGTTGATTGTTGCCAATAACGCTCCTGTGGTATAAGAATGTGGGGAGAATTTTTAAAAATGGGATACTGTACAATAGTGTAAATAGGAGGTGGATGATTGGCATGGAGTGACTGGGCCAAAGGGCCTGTTTCTGAGGTACATAAATCTTTAAATGTCAACACAGTAACGAGCCATTTCGGCCCACGAGTCTGTTCTGCCCAATTTACATCCCATTAACCTACAAGTCCCCGGTACAGTGGGAGGGAGAAAACCGGAGCCCCCGGGGAAAACCCTCGCAGACACGTGGAGAACGTACAAACCCCTTACGGACACCACGGGATTTGAACCCTGGTCCCGATCGCTGGCGCTGTAAAGGCATCAAGCTGACCGCTACACCAACCTTGCTGCCCAAATCCATGGAAGTAACTTCGTTTCCCCAACAAGGGCAAAATGAACTGAGTTTTTTTCTGTTACATTTGTACAGTTGTGTGATTTAGCAGAGTTGGTTATTGATCCAAAGCAGAAATGTAGACTTTTTTGACAGATGTTATTTTAAAGGCGTGGATGAAAATAATCCAATCCGGAATTTAAGCCCAAATGTAGAAATGGAAAAACTTTCCAAAGTCTGAAGTTTTGAACTTCAGCAAGTGGTAGTAGTGTATTTATATTGCGCATTTAACACAAGACACTTTGATATAAAGCGTTGAATGTACAATTAGGAATAAATTCTTCTTCTTCTTTGGCTTGGCTTCGCGGACGAAGATTTATGGAGGGGGTAAAAAGTCCAAATAAATTGGTTACTATCTAAATGGCGACAGGCAGCCAAAATACACGGGCACGGCCACCTTCTTACAGAGACTGTCCAAGAGACTTGTTCTGTGCTTTTGATTGTGGTATAGTTTTCCATTCATGTGTTCTCCTTTTCCATTTCACGTGTCCTTCAGCCTGTGCCTACTTGGAAACAGAACATTAGCCTGGAAAGACTTTGACAAGTGTGCAAAAGTCATCACTGAAGGTAACCAGACAGTGGTATCTCAGCTCTGGCAGCTCTTCTGCAATGGGCCCTTTCTCAACGCTACGTGTAATGAATATTTTACACTCAACAATGTCACCAAGATTCAAGGGATTCCTGGGATTGCTAGCACAGTAATATTTGGTGAGTGTTAGAAAATGCAGATGCATGTGTAAGAAATTTTAATAGACATGAACTTTTGATGGTGGTGAGAGTTTATTATCTTACATACAACATAATGACACATTGAAATTCTTCATGTCAAGTCAACTTTATTGTCATCTGTTGCACCAGCATTCTCCGGTCCTCAGTGCAAAGCATGATGACACACATCCAGACCTATCACACATCCAGACACATACTACATAATCCTAGTATTCATATAAATAAATACATAGACATTGTCATGTACTTGTGAGAGTCTCGGATGGTTCATGTGAGCAGTTCCTTTGGTTGTTCAGCATTCTCACTGCTTATGGGAATGCTTGCTTGCTGCATTGACATAGCAACATAAAATAAAGGCATTCCCCAACTTACGGCTGTAATTGGGACCGAAGGATTGGACGTATCTTGAAATGGATGTAGGTCAGAATTTTGCCCACGTGCGTGGAGTCCTGAAGTCTTAAAGCAAACTTTTTAATCAAATAATTTTTTCATCGTAGATTTTTGTTGTATTTGACAAAGTATAACAGGGATACAGGGCATGTAAGAGCCAACATGTGTGTACTTAACCATGTTGGTCGGCGTCCCAGGGTCCTAGGCTGGGCGCATATGCAAGTCTTCAGTTGGTGCATACGTGGTGGGTTCGCATATTGGAGTTCAGTTGGCATATGCGCGGTGGGTTCGCGTATTGGAGTTTGGTTGGTGTATGTGCGGTGGGCTCATGTATTGGAGTTTGGTTGGCGTATGCACGGTGGGTTCGTGTATTGGAGTTTGGTTAACATGCGTGGTGGGTTCGCGTATTGGAGTTCGGTTGGCGTATGCTTGGTGGGTTCGCGTACTGGAGTTTGGTTGGCACATAAAGGAGAGATAAGGGCGTGAATTCAATATCCTCAGGGCGTTTAACTCTCCTGCATGCGCCAACCAAACTCCAGTATGTGAACCCACTGCGCATGTGCCAACCAAATTGGGATGGCTGCACCCAGCCTACGGACACTGGGACGTCGACTAACAAGGTAAGTTCATACATTTTGGCTCTTCCATGCCCTGTATCCCTGTTATACTTTGTCAAATACAACATAAACCCATAAATTTTTTATATTTTCTTATAAATTTACAAAAAGATTTGGTCGTTTGTGCGGATGGATGCAAGTTGAGTAGGTCATACGTTGGGGAGTACTTGTACACAAACAAATTATAAGCACAAATTAAGTTGACATAGGAGATAAAAGGCCATAAGTATAAAAGGATAAATATTCACAGTTGCAGTTAGTGGAAAAAAAGATGACCCAGTCATGCAGGCAGATGGTCCCTGAGTGGTTTGTGGTTCAGGTTGTACAGGGAGGTTCAAAAGCCTGATGGCTGGTGGCGGGGGGTGGGGGGGGGGGAGAATGTTCTTGACTCTCGAGGTGCCAGTCTCCAGATATATATATTTGTTAAAATATTGCCTCTCAATGGTAGTTTTTCAATGTGGCTCTTACAGTATGAACTTTAACAGTTAATAGAGTGAGTAGCATAACATTATTACAGCGTAGCGACCCTGGTTTAATTGGCGCTGCCTGTGAAGGAATGCATCTGTTCCTCCTGTGTCTGCAGGTTTTCGCTGCCTGCTCCTGTTTCCTCCCACATTCCAAAGGTTAATTGGTCACATGGGTGTATTTGGGAAGCACAGGCTTGTGGGGCCCTAAGGGCCTGTTATCATGCTCGATATGTTAAAAAAACCTAAAATTAAATTACGTATAGTGATGAGACCAAATTTGCATAAACAGAACGATGGGTCTTGGAAATGTTGGAAAACATCAACTACTTGGAGAGTCTATTTGGAGAAACAATCAGAATTGGAGGACTGTAAGGCGATCAGACGTGTCAAGTGTAAATGTAGCATTACGTTTAAAATATTGCTCATTTTTTGTATTCACTGACATATTAGCAACAAGCTCAGAAGGGTTTATTTTAACTCGTTTTGGAGTTTCCATTTAGAAGCAATTTTGGGCCCTCGAAAACGAACAATGGAGATAATCTGGTCAGTAAAGTTAGTTTACAGTTACCTCTGGTACATTAGAGAGAAAGAGCTTTATTTTAAAGGAACACGCATGCATCAACCTTGGGAGAAATCATCATGTACAAATGTTGTTTCTATTGAATAGGTTGTTCCTTAACCAAAACTCTCATATCACTTTGCCTTGTTTTCCTGTAGAAAATATCTGGAGTAATTATGAACCTCAAGGGGAGATGTTGGAAAAGAAAGGACTCCCATCTATTCCCGCTTCAGAAGGCGAAGTGAATGTGGGTCTGCCATATGTGTTCAGTGATATAGCGACTTACTTCACCATGCTGGTTGGCATCTATTTCCCATCTGTTACAGGTGAGGTTTATGGCTGTGGGCTGTATAATCCTGTGCAGCCATAGTGATTTCCATTTGCTCCCTTTCTCCAAGTTATTAGCTGAATGATATAAAGAGGGGAATGTGCATAATTGTAATTAATAGCTCACTTGATTCTAACTATGTTTCTTTTTTTTAACCTCTGCAGGTATCATGGCAGGTTCAAATAGGTCTGGAGACCTAAAAGATGCCCAGAAATCCATCCCCACTGGAACTTTATTAGCAATTATAACGACATCTTTCATTTGTATCCTTACTCTGGGAAATAATATCTAAACCTGAAATGTGTAGACATTTTAAAGAAATCTTGCTGGTTTTTACAGTGGCAACACATGTGGAGTTGTGGAACTGATTTCAGTAGATTTTAATTTGTAGAGAGGAACGATTCTTAATGAAACCCCATAGTCAGAAGTAAAAACACAATGGTGGAGAAACTCAGCATTATGTTTTTACTTCAACCACGGTGTCTACAGATTCTTGTGTTTTACCGCATAGTAAGAACCCAAGCATTTGACAAATGAAGGGAGTGTAGGGACTACTTTCCACTTGGATGATAAAAGAATCTTCTTGTCAGTGACTCAAACAAATTTGTACTCAAGTTGAGTTTTCCAAAATTTATTAAATGATATTAAACATTGTTTACATTAATATAATTCACTGAATGTTGTTTCAAGTACCTAAAACGTTGTTAGACAATCAATAGAAAATGTCGGAAGATTCTCTGTATCCTCCATTCCACAGAACAAAAGAAACTAAACTAGCAAGCAAAGAAGACCATGAAGCAAAGATAGTGCTAGGAGACAGCATAAAAGTATGTTAAACAAAACCATAAACAGATAACTGGCAAGCATGAAACATATTTTAACCCCTGCAGCGAGGGAGCTTGATGCCTCCACCCAAACTCTGCATGTGGTTCCAACCCAACCTAATGTGCTGTGGCCAATTCTAAATCACACCAAAAATACATTTTAAAAATTATTTGCTATCTATAATGTGTTCCAGTCATGCTAGATTTGGCCCATTAAATGTTCCCTGCCCACAAATACGTGGTAAACTAACCTTCCCTGGAACTTGATTCCCTGTCCCTGGAAACCGAGTTCAAGGTGTAGCAAGACCCAGTTTGTGAGCCACTAAAGATTTGCCCCAACCCACCCCCCAAACAAAACCTGAACCTCCCATCAAAGTGAGGAGACATTTTGAAACCTTTGACGTCTAGCGATGCTGAAATACTATTGATTAAAATTCAATCTTTAACAATGTTTAAAATACATCAAACCCAGAAATAAGAAATAATTGAAGTCGTTTAAATAAATTGTTTACCGCTTTTATTGATTTTTTTTTTCCTTCTCTGTCAGATATTTCTGTTCAGATGAATGGTATTTCTGTTCCTCTGGCAGATCTGGCGGAAAGTGGGTGGGGGAGGTGATTTCCCCCAATTTTACAATCTCGCTAATTGTTTGCACGTCCAGGATTTACTCACCTGGTAGCAGCTGAAGAGGGGTCAGTTGGATCCTGCCCACGGATTATTATTAGGATGCTGGCCAATGTTTAAGTGTGATTCACGTATGGCTTAGAGCACTCCAGGTCAGATCTCGCCACCACATGCCAATGGAGAATGTTGAGAGCAAGTCAAGCCTGCAAATCTCACCTATCTTCCTTCGGTCTCTTTGTTTGCAACATTTAAATATTGTATTAATTCCTGGCTTAATCTGGTAAAGTAGTCTCTTTAGTCAAAGGTGTGGAAAATACACTCAGCATCAATCCCCCTTCACATTGTCATCTTCTGAGATATTTTGCATTGATGATTTGCCATCCTTCATTGATGATCCATCAGTCTATGGCCTTGTTAGGATTTGATTTTTTGGGGGTCAATTTTTGCAGATTTGAAAGCACATGGTAAAATATATTTTTAATTTCATTGATAAATTTTCTGTCAACAGTAAACGACAACTATAGAGAGGCTTTACTCAGGGCTTGCTGTGTGCACTTACGTGCCATCGACGTGCATGTACAGAGCGCCAGCTCTGAGCTGCACTGGCCCATGCGGTGACTGTGGTAAACAGCCAGGTGTTTGGTGAGGTGGCAAGGCTTTGTGTATGTGTTTACCTTTCCCAATTACCATTTTGTTGTTATTCACCGAGGTGGAAACTTTACAAAGGTCAAAGATTTTGAGAAAAACAACTAATCGTTTAAAATAAAAACGCCCCCAGCATTTTGGGCAGCGCGGTTAGCAACTGTTGTGGTTCCAACGACCCGGATTCAAATCCGGTGTTCTCTGTAAGGAGTTTGTCCGCTCTCCCCAATTTCCTCCAGTTTCCCCATACCCTTTAAAACATGCGGGGTATGGGGTATTTGAGGTGGTGCGGACAGACTCGTGGGCCAGAAGGGCCTGTTGTACGCCTTAATTTAAATTCTAAAGGAAAATCTGAACTCAAGAAATACTAGTATGAGAATAGTTGTGGTCCATTCAGAAAAATGTGATGGTTTTTCAACAGAAAGTATTGAAAGTATAATTAACCTTGATGTCATGACTTTAATTTCCTTAATGAATATCAAAAGATTTGTCATGTATTATCTTGTTTGGCGCTTGCATTGAAGGCGTCCTCTTGAGGGATAAGTAAGTGATTCGTGCAAATTCACAGCAGCCTCTGATAAGGTCTTTTTTTTTAAAAACTGCGCCTTTTTTAAATGGGTTATTAAGTGGATTGGGCTCTTTATAATTTACTGGGTGATTCTATTAATCCTTCAATCCAAACTCTTGTGGAATCATATCCTCCGTTTTGTTAAAAAAAAGCCCATCAGCTCAGGCTGCTTCCACTGTGCCAAGAACCTGGTTTGTATCCCAACCCCTGGGCATTCCTTTGCCAAGGAACTGCCCACAGCTTCACGTGAAGGCACTGTGTGAGGGTTGTTGTCAGTCAGAGCCACTGTTCAGTGTCAAATAGTGTGACAGAGTATTTTGAGGTGCTTTGGGAGGAATTGCTAGAGCAGCTTGCACACACATTTTAAAACACAGAATTTGCAGGACTTCTGCAGAATGCTTTTTTGCAGAGGAGCAACAAAGTATCAACAAACAGCTTGCCTAGGAGAGCATGAGTGTGATTTTTGCAGGCAGGGTCAGAACAGTTTTGTTCTCAGAAAGGGAGGGAGTGAGAAAGAAAGAGTCACAGAAATCAGTTCCAGAGGGACAAGCTGGCAAACTCTGGAAGGCTGCCTGGTCAAAGGAGAAGACTGGCGGTCTGAAAGGTGTCCTGAAAGAAAGAGGATCACCTGGAGAACCCTGAAGGGGGCAAGTTTTGTCAGCAAGACTGATTGAGAAAGAATCAGTTGCGGATGTCCTGGAAAATAAATCTCTCTCTCTGAAAACTAGCAAGAACCCTCCTGAGTTGTAACCATTTGCCTGTTAAGCACCAAAGCCTGGTGAATTTTGATAATGCTAACTTCTGTGCACAGTACAAGAATTGCCTGCAACCCATGAGATTGGACTGTGATCCAAAGAACTTTTCTAATCTGAAATATACACGCGCTTAGTATTAGAGGGGGGGATTAAATAGGTTAGGTAGGTTAAGTAATAAGTTAAAGTTTAATTCGGTTTTCTTGTTCAAATATAATTAAAAACTACTTTTGTTTAAGTAACCCTGTGTTGTGCATATCTATTGCTGCTGGTTTTGGGGTCCTCTGGACTCTGTAACAATAGTTTTAAAAAAAGACTTGAATGTAATGTCGATTTTTTTTTTTAATACTCTTAAGACATTGCCATTGAATCCCTGTGCATTCACGGTAATGTGTGTCACTTGGTAACGTAAGAATGACTAAGTAAATTTGTGACCTACTGGATCCTCCAGTAGTTTTAAATAAGCTCCCTCGACAGGAGATTTATGCCAAAGAGATTTATTTTAGTTCATTATCAATTCCAAATTAGATAATCGGATTCGTTCTGAGAAAAAAATATAATTTAAACCAATGGTCAAAATTGATTGCCACTCCACTGTCAAAGGAAAATAAATCAGAGTTTGCACTGATCGGCATCCTGGCTTTTGTTATACCCTGAAGTCCCAGTCAAGTAGCTAACAGCAAAGGGCTCCAAGTACAGGTACACAGTCCTTTATCTGGAACCTGTGGGGGACAGTGTGTTCTGAATTTCGGATTTTTCCAGATTTCGGAACGAAAGCCAGCTGCCCCAGATTTAAGCCCACCTGAATTGTGCTGCAGTATCAACCCCCTTCCAGTCACACTGATGTTTCACTCCCCTTCGCCCACCCAAGTCGCGGTTCCGTCACTCACCCCCACCTGTCCAAGTCGTGCTGCCGTTTCTCTCTCTCCTCCCCCCCCCCGCCCACCAGAGTCACGCTGCCGTCTCTCTCTCCCCCTCTCCCATCCTAGTCACGCTGCCGTCTCTCTCTCTCTCCCCGCTAAACCAGCACCAGGAAAAAACTGCCAGTTTTTGGAGCTTTCCGGATTTTAGATGTCCGGATAAAGGATTGTGTACCTGTACAAGTATCCCCCCCACTTATTAAAAGTTCACCTTACGCCACTTTGCTTTTACAGAGGTTCCACATTCGGACCTTTTATCGCTAACCGAGAGAAATCTGAAGAGGACGTTTGCTTTTACGATTAAAGGTGGAAAGTGGAAATAGTGTTCAGCGTTTGTTTTGCAGTGAGCTGTTGGAGAGACAGCTCAACTGTGAAACTACACCGTGCACACATTATTTATACTTTATAGGCTGTGGATTTATCTGATCATTCCTTCTTTTACTATACGTTAATGTTATTTTAGGATTTATGTGTTATTTGGTATGATTTGGTGGGGTTTTTTTTGGGTCTGGAAACAATCAAAACGTGTTCCCGTAGAAATTGCTGGTAATCGCTTCTTCGCTTTACGCCATTTCAGCTTATGAAAGGATCTGTAGGAACACTTTACTTTTGAATAGAACTACTTTAATTTTGCAGTTTTTCGCTACATTTTTATCATTGGGCCTTCAAGGTTTTGGAGGCTTAGAATATTTGAAGAAGCCTGTTTGCACATTGGGTGTTTTGGCTGCTCTACTCCAGGTTTATATGTGTATAATTAATTGTTCGTCAAACATCAGGAAAGGTGGATCAAATCTAGCACATCAGCTTTATAATTCTGAGCTGGGATATATGAGTAGCCACAGTGGGTTAGAAACAGTGGCCACGAGGATCCAGGTTACGCTGGAATGTGGTGTGAGCAGCGAATGCTTTTTCACCTCTGAGGCTTCATTTGTCCCAAATTCCCCCAATGACTTTTTTCCCCTGGAAAGTCTGAAGGAAGGTTCCCTGTGAGAAAATTCCTTCTTGTTTCGATGTGGGAATCACCACCATCTTCAATGAATGCTTTAGAAACACCTCTTAATGCCCCACAGCTCGTCCAATAGTCACTTGTAGCCGCGTTTGTGCTTCCTCGCTGATTAATTTACTACATTTTCTTCCCCATTCTTAAAGTTTAAGAGTCCATTTTTGTTCTCAGGTTTGGTGAGTCTGTAAATGGGAATCTCGTCATTGGGATTCTAGCTTGGCCTTCTCCCTGGGTTATTGTAATCGGCTCTTTCTTTTCAACGTGCGGTGCTGGTCTCCAGAGTCTCACTGGAGCCCCACGGCTAATGCAGGCCATTGCCAGGGATGGGATAGTCCCTTTCTTACAGGTAAGAGTGAATAATTTTATATATATAAGCTCCAGAATGAGTTAATATGCATGGAAATACCATGTAAAGTTTAGTGAGGTGAGGGGAATGATTACATTTTGGTAAAAGGATTAAGGAGAGCTGAAAGTGCATGAAAAATGGTCGAAACCAATGGTTCTCAACCTTTTTTTCCACTTTAAGTAATCCTGATGCATCGGTGCTCTGTGATTAGTAAGGGATTGCTTAATGTGGGATGTGAGTGGGAAGGGAAGGTTGAGAATCACTGCTCTAGACCCAATTGTTCCTGAAATATTTTGTTTGAGAAAAAATTGTCATTGACCTATTTCCTTTGGAGATCTGAAACCCTGCACATAATGAGTCAATGAGGGACGATTCAAACTTTTTCTTTCCACCCACAACCCACCCCTTACTAATCAAAGAGCACCAATGGCATAGGCATTATTTAAAGTGGGATGTGAGTGGAAAGGAAAAGGTTGAGAACCACTGGGCTAAATGGAGTATTAGAAACCCGTGGAAGAATTCGACAGATCAAGCAGCGTCCTCCATAGCCTTCTTTCAACAGTTTATCTTTTGCTCCAGTTTCTAGATTCTGCAATCTCTTCAGTTTAATATTTACTGGTCACAGACTCCTTGGGGTGGAGTGTTAACTATTTCTCCATGTTTGCCCAACTTTTCAAAGCTTGATACGTTGATAACGTCGGTTATAAACCTTTAGCCCCTCTGGACGCTGTGAGACCTGCCGAGTTCCTCCAGCATTCTGGTGTGTTTTTACTGGAACCGCAATGTCTGCAGACTGTCGTGTTTCACTCTACAAAGCTCAAACGTAATAGGCATACTTATGATTCCAAATCTACATGCTCCATGCCTGGCACCTAACCATGCAGTGAAATATTTAGTTTTAATGTTTTTATAACGGATTTTTCCACTTTTAAAAACAGGTCTTTGGCCATGGAAAAGCGAACGGTGAGCCGACCTGGGCTCTCCTTCTCACTGCTGGGATTTGTGAGATTGGGATTTTGATTGCTTCTCTTGATAGTGTAGCTCCCATTCTTTCCATGTAAGTGTTATATTTTTATCACTAGCTTAATATAAAAAAGACTTCTGTTTGCACCTTGTGATCCAGAGGTTCACATGTTGAAACCCAGAGGTTTAATCTTGAATAATCGTTGTAACGTGGCATTTCTCCTCCTGATTCTGACTCCTGCTTCCACCATGTCTCGTAGCAGTTTTCAAAAGAATGAAGTCTTTCAAAAGATTGTCCCTGTCCAAAAAAGTTTGTTCATTGTCACAGGTACCAAAGATATACCATATTTGACAGCATATAGGACCCATGACATATAAGACCACCCCCACCCCACCCCAATTTTTAGTGTGAGGCTTCAGGAAAAAAATTGTTTTAGTGTACTTACCACATTCAATTTGCTCAGGGTCCCGTCACTCACTCCCTCCCTCCCTTGGCTCACTCCCTCCCTCCTATAAATCGCTGCTTCCCACAGTGCTTTGAGGGGATCGGTGGGCCTCGATGATCAGGCTTTGTTTGACGAGCCTGATCATCGAGGCCCTGCACTCCCGTCAAAGCACTGTGGGAGACAATGAGCGACAGGAGGGAGAGGGAGAGAGAGCTGGCTGGTGGGGAGGATGGAGAGAGTGAGCCTTCTTACCGGGGGAAGTGAGCGGTGGCGACTCCAGAAGATGTGGGTGAGTAGTTTGAGTGCTTTCCTCCACTCACCATCTTGCAAAATGGCAGCACCAAAATGTCACCTTAACATATAGGACCCAGGGTGGTTTTTGAGGTGATTTGGGGGGGGGGGGAAGGTCCCTATATGTAGTTAAATACAGTAATAATAGAGCTTGTTTTGTAAGCAGGTCAGTAGATATCTCATCGATAGTAAGCCGCAGTGGGAAAGTGCAGATATACTCAGAGAGACATCGGTTGGTATTGAGTAAAGACCGCATAGGTTTTGAGCTTCATTGAGTAGTCTGATAAGAACAGGAAAGAAACTGTCCTTGAATCTGATGTGCCATGGCCTCATACTTGTGAATCTTCTTCCTGACAGGAAGGGGTGAAGAGAGCGTGCGTGGCCAGGCTATTTTTCTTTGTACGTTGGCCGCTCTTCCAAGACAGCAGTCAGTGGAGAGAGGAGGGGACTGAGGGCATCCTCAGTCTCATGGGGTCTTGTGCGCTGTTCCCGTGCCACGTGGTGATGCGCCCTAATAGAAGGCTTTCAGTGGTGCACCTGTAAAAGTTGCTGAAGGGTGACAGACCAGAAGAGGGTGGCAGAAGGAGTGTTGGAGGAACTTGTCGAAACGTGACAACGGTGCGAGCAGCGTTGGAAGCTGAAAGGAAGCTTTTAAAGAAGGAGAGGGTTGAAGCAGAAGGTTCTAGAAATAAAGTTTCTTCTATCCTGAAGGAGGTGGGTTTGAAGGATAGATCTTGTTGCAGACCTGACAAGCACCTGTGAGATGCAGGTCAGGGGTTGCTGTTCACAAAATAATCTTAAACCGCCCAGACCTGAAGAGGAACAGGTGCAAAAATAAACAGAAAGAACTGTTCTGCTTTGAGATTTTGGCTGATCTCGCGCTAAGTGTTGCCATGTTCCTTCTTTCTTTTCCATAAACGCCCTTATATTTGATGGAGAAAAAGTTGGTTGCTTTGAATACAAGACTCTACCGTCAGCAAAAGCACTCGCTACATCTGCTCTATTAACTCCCCTCAAAATTATTCAAACTTTAACTATGAGACCATAAGATAGAAGAGCAAAAGTAAACCATTCAACCCATTGAGTCTGATCCATTCTCCCACTCAGCCCCACTCCCATACCTTCTCCCCTAACCCATGATACTTTGACGATCCAGATGGCTATCAATCTCTGCCTTTAGTACACCCAACAACCTGGCCTCCACATATTCCAGAGGTTCACCACTCTGGCTGAAGAAATTCTTCCGCATCACTCCTAAAATTGTGCCCTCTCGTCCGAGACTCCCCTAGCATGGAAACGACTTTTCCATATCTACATTCGAAATGCTTCTATGAGGTCCCCTTCATTATTCCGAACTACAAGGAGCTCAGTCCAAGTGCTGCTCAATGTTCGTCGTGTGTGAATCCCTTCGTTCCAGGAATCTCAACATCAACCATCAACCTCCTCACACTCGCCCACTTTATTCTCCGCACACTCCCAAACTCTCTCCAAATTCTGCCAATTACCTACACACTAGGGACAATTTACAGTAGCCAATTAACATCAACCCACACATGTTTAAGATGCAAGAGGAAAGCAGCCTTCCCAGAAGAAGTCCACACGACTCCAGAGTAAGTGGAACTATGATGCAGTCACTCTACCAGCGCTCTGCCGCCTGTTCCACTGCCAGTGATCAAGTTGTTTGAGCTCTGTTATTCCAGTTCCTTTTTATCTAAGATTCCTTTTATTGTCATATAATCACACATAAAAATGTAATATACATAAAATGCTTCACGTTTTGCCTGCCGTAAGACAAAGAGTTACCATGAGTATTGCCCGGCGCCCCTTGCAGTAAGAGAAAGAGAAGCAAAAGAGAGTCCCTTCAGAGTCGCTGAGTGTCAGAGGATTTGCGTCCAGACTCCTGTTCAAACCAGAGCTCCAGGTCTCTGATATGATCAGGAAGCCTTCGCACGCTCTTCCTGCCACCAGTGCCCTCTCGAATCCCAGATCCGATATCTGGTTCCCATGAGGCAGTCTCCAGCAGGCCTTCCTGGTCCGCTGCCACAGTCGCCAATTTCAAATGGGCACTCTCCCCATCCCTCATGCCTTCTGCCAATATGCTGCTCCCCTGTAGCCTGCAGCCCCTCGTGGTACGCTGCCCAGCATGGGCGCTCCCATCTTGGGCACAGATATCCGTGGTTGCAGAATTTTTTAAAAAAGACATCAGCTTGCACAGAGCTGTTGGCATCAGGACTGGGCAGAAGGACCCTGGAGAGCAGGACTGTCTCCCCGCTCTTCCAGGGACATATTGCTTAAAAGACATTTAGGCTGTTAAGTAGATTGGAAATGTATCACGAGATATGGGCTGAGTGCAGACATTGCAAGACACCTCGATTGCCATGGACAAATGAGGCTGTGTCAGTGCTATAAAACTCCCATGTTTTGGCATTCGGAAGCAATTCAAGGAGCAGAGAGTGGTTGAGCGAACAAAGTCATATGTGAAACATCTGGAAGAATACATAGGCAGCAGGGGTGTGAATCTTTGTAATGCTGATTATTTATCTCACTCCCCAGGTTCTTCTTGATGTGCTACATGTTTGTGAACTTGGCTTGTGCTCTACAAACACTCTTGAGGACCCCCAATTGGAGACCACGATTCAAGTACTATCACTGGTATGGGCAGAACCGTCACCAACTGAAGAAAATTCCTCTTAAATTTCCTTCAATCCGATGAACAGACCAAGCTTCGGACACTGTATTCACTGTGCAACCTTAATTGCTGTGATAAATTCTTAAATTATTGGGTGGGACTTCTCTCAACCAGCTTCTCTCCACAAACCCACCCTGAGCACTTGCGTGCTCGTGGTTGGCTTTGAGCTGCATATATGTGTTATCCATTGTGCAATTAACTCACCATCACAGGAGGGGTGGTTACACAAGACCATGACGGTACAACTAGCTTGTGCTCTGCAACATACAAAGCGCAGTGAGGGGGTGGGTGCCCGCGAGGTGTACATGGGAGGGGGCCCCCTCAAGGTGCGTGCGAGGGTGTGCACGCGCGAAGGAGTGCACGGGGTCAAGGACATGCGTGTGAGGATGTTTGGGTGATGTGCTTAATATTTTCAAGCTTCTAAAGTTTGAATGCATGTCACGTACAATTAATTGAATAACAATGTCAGCTGGAATTTCTCTGAGGGGCTTGTTTGGCACAGTGGGGCAGAAAATTCATCACATAGTTATTGAATGAATGTCGTGGAATCTCAAAATGACCCTGATTCAGCCTGGTCGGTGTATGACATTCTTGTATTTTACATCTAGGACCTTGTCTTTCCTGGGTATGAGCTTGTGCCTTGCCCTGATGTTCATCTGTTCCTGGTACTATGCACTGGTCGCCATGTTGATAGCTGGATGCATCTACAAATACATTGAATATCGAGGGTGAGATGGTTACTGCCGTCCAAGTTAAATATAATTTTTGAGTAGGTTTATTGCCAACTTAATGAACGTTGTAAGGCTTGTGTTTTTCTGAAATGCGATCTGATATCACTTCTCAGAGCGGAGAAAGAATGGGGCGATGGGATCAGAGGCCTGTCTCTCAATGCGGCTCGATACGCTCTGCTCCGATTGGAAGATGGTCCAACTCATACAAAGAACTGGAGGTAAAAATCGGAACTAGAGAACATTCATTCAAATGTTTCGCTTGGTCAGAATTCTCTTTCTGGAAGGGCCTTTTGATCAAAAGCCGAGTTTATTTTATCATAATGAACTGAAGAAGTTTACAGAAAAATGCTCAAGAAACTCCAGGTCTCTCAGCATTCTTTATGTCGGAATATTTTGGGCGAGGCCCCTGCCCCATCCCTCCCCACTTTTTATCCGGGCGCCTGCCTGCTTTTTGCTCGTACCTTGATGAGGGTCTTTATCCGTGCTACAAAAGGAACACGGTGTGACCCACTGGTCTTTCTCCAGCTTCTTTTGTGTAAACTCCAATCACTGCATCTGTTTAACTTGGTCACTGAGAACATTTATTGAAGTGAAGGGCAGTAGACTGAAAATTGAAGTTTTTCAGTTAATGCTGGCAACAATACTCTCATCCTGAGCTTGGTGCAAAACTGAATGCGTAGTCCAGAACACTTGGATTACGTGGAGGAAGGTGGTTAAATTTGATGATCTTAAAAGACAGTGTAGAGACCAAATGTGCATACTTACTTTGCTAGGCGGTGTCCCGGAGTCCGTAGACTGGGCGCGGCCATCTTGATTCCTGTGCGCATGCGCGAGACTTCGGTTGGCGCATGTGCGGGAGACGGGGGTGCAAATTCTTTGAATTTTTCGCAATCCCCACCTACTACTGTGTAGTGTTTCTCCAGGACCACAGAGCATATTTACATAAATATAAGAATAGAAGTTAAATACAATAAATTATTAAAATATTAAGACGTACACAGTTTCGTGATTCTTAAAATAATCATGAGGGTCATAGATAAGGTAAATAATATTTTTTTTCCCCAGACCAGGTGATTCTCGAGCTGGAAGGTATTCATTTAGGTGAGAGGGGATAGATTTGAAAGGGGTCTTGAGGGGCACTTTCTTCACACAGAGGCTAGTGGGTGTATGGAACGAGCTGCCAGAGGAAGATGTGCGCTGGAATTTTAACAATTCTATTTGCCCATCTTACTGGGCGCCCTGACTACTTAAATCAGATGTGATACCCCACTGGCGCCTCAGTAGCCCTAGGGTGTACCTCCCCCACCCCACGGCTTGCCCTGGTCCCGGGAAACCCTGTTTCCTCAAGGAAGAAGACCACATGGTGCCCTATCTTTGCTTCACAGGAGTCCAACCTGTTAACCATGACGACTGGCATGGCGTGGCTTTCCATCCATGCTGCCAAAGGGCTGAACCCCTGACGGTCATCGGTCCATCAGGGGGCTTTGTATTCCGATCCCAGGGTTCCTTTCGTATCTGAAGGTCACCTCCTCCTGACCCTGTTGGTGAGCAGGTGCTGGGATGTTATGGTAAACTTGTACAAGACATTGGCGAGGCCAAATTTGGAATATTGTGTGCAGTTCTGGTCACCAAACTCCAGGAAAGATATCAAAAAGATAAAAAGAGTGCAGAGAAGGTTTGCTAGGATGCTTCCCAGACTTCAGGAACTGAGTTACAGCGAAAGGTTAAACAGGTTAGGACTTTATTCCCTGGAGTGTAGAAGAATGCGGGGAGATTTGATACAGGTATTTAAAATTATGAGGGAGATTGACAAAGTAAATGTAGGTAGGCTTATTCCACTGAGGGGAAACGTTTAGGGGGAACCTCTTCACACAGAGCATGGCGGAACGAGCTTCCAGCTGAAGCAGTGAATGCAGGCTCAATTTTAACATTTGAGAAATTTGGACAGGTACATGGATGGGAGGGGTAATGGAGGGCTATGGACTGGATGGAGGTCAGTGGGACTGGGCAAAAGAAATGGTTTGGCACAGACGAGAAGGGCTGAAGAGACGTGTTTCTTGCCTGTAGTGTTCTATGGTTCTATGGTGTATTCTAATGGGTGGCCGGAGTCCAACCTTGATCGACAGGTGGTATGATTTCCGAATAAGTTTTAGACAGAGAGGTCACTAAACCACCTGCAATACATATATTCCTGACAGGCAGGGAGGCCATGTGTTCCTCCACAATCCACATATAACACATCTACTCTGTCCAGGCCTTTCAGTATTTGAAACGCCTGTATGAGATCTCCCCCTCATCCTTCTGTATTCCAATGGGTACTGTCCTAGAGCTGACAATCATTCCTCATATGCTAACCCTTTCATTCTTGGTATCATTGTTGTAAGTCTTCTCCGAACCTTCTCTAATGCCAGCATGTCTTTTCCCAAATACGGTGCCCAAAACTGTACACCGTACTCCAAATGAGGTCTCGCCAGTGCTTTATAGAGTCTCAACGTTACATCCCTGCTCTTGTCTGCTAGCCCTCTAGAAATGAATGGCAACATTGCATTCACCTTCTTCACCACTGACTCAACTCAAAGTGCAACCCAAGGACCCCCAAGTCCCTTTGCACCTCTGAATTTTAAATTTTCTCCCCCTCCACTATCTCTACAGCTGCCTCCTTCAGAACTCAAGGGTGCCTTTCATCCTGTCCAGGAGACTTATCTACCCTTAGACCATTTAGCTTCCCAAGTACCTTCTCTCTTGTGATTTGGACTGCACTCACTTCGCTTCTGAGAGGGCCTTGTGAGTCCGGTTTGCTACTAATGTGAAGACTGATCCAAGATATTCATTCAGTTCCCCTGCCCTCTCCTTGTCTCCCACTACAATCTCTCCAGTGTCACTTTCATACTCTTTACATATCCTCTGTGATGCAACTTGCGAACCTCCTTTCATAATTCATCCATTCCTTCTAAACCACTTTCTTAGTTGCCTTCTCCAAGTTTGTAAATGTTTCCCTGTCCTCTCTCTTCCCACTAATTTTCCCTTCCTTGTCTGTCCTCTATTTTCCTTTTACTCTGACTTTCATTTCCCTCGTCGGCCACAATTGTCTAATTTTCCCCATCCACCACTTTCTTTCCTTGTGATCTCTGCCTGTCCTGCACTTTCCTCATTTCTCGCAGAAACTCCAGCCTTCCCCATTAGTGTGTTTCTCTCATTCAACTCGGGCCAGGTCCTGTCTCATGCGCCTGTAATTTCCTTTACTGCACTGAAATACCGACACATCAGACTTTAGCCTCTCCTTTTCAAATTTCACAGCGAACTCAACCATATTGTGATCGCTGCCTCCTAAGGGATCCTTTACCTTAACCTCTCTAATCCCCTCTGGTGCATTACTCAGCACCCAATCCAGAACGGCCGATCCCCTGGTGGGTTCATGAACAAGCTGTTCCAAGAAACCATCCTGTACACATTCCACGAACTCTCTCTCTGGAGATCCCGAACCGACCTGACTTTCCCCGATCTCCTCTCATGTTAAAATCCCCCATGATTATTGTAATGTTGTCCCTCTGATGTGCCTTATTCATTGCCTGCTGTATTCTGTATCCACATCCTGGCTGCTGTTTAGAGGCCAGTATATAACTGCCATTAGGGTCCCTTTACCTTTACCACTCCTTAATTCAACCCATAAGGATTCGACCTCTTCTGATCCCATGTCCCTTTTCCAGCAGAGCCACAGCACCCCCTCTCCCTCCGTCTATCCTTCCAATACACCATGTATCCTTGGACATTCAGCTTCCAATGACACCCATCCTTTAGCCACGACTCAGTAATGGCCACAACATCGTATCCTCCAACCTGCAGCTGTACTGCAAGATCATCCACCCTGTTTCTAATGGTGCGAGCATTTATGTACAACACCTTGAGACCAGTTTTTGAATGTACCCTGTCTCTGTCATCCCTCTGGCTATTATTTTGTCTCGTCGCCTGTCTGTCATCCTTGCTGCACCCGATCTTCACTTTACTGCCGTTTCCCCCTTCTTCAGCCACAGCACCCTGGCTCCCATCCCCCTGGCGAACAGATGTATAAAATATACCCATTGAGAAGGTGGCCTCCACGGCCGTCTGTGGCAACGAGTTCCACAGATTCGTCACTCCCTGGCTGAAAGAAATTCTCGTCATCTTTGTTCTAAACCAGTAGTTCCCAAACTTTGTCAGGCTGCTGCCACCTTGGCCTCCAGGCCACATCCCGAGCATCCCCCCCACCCCCACCCCCCCCCCGATACAATGGCATGGGGGTGGGGTAATGGTGGCGCTGAGAGGGAGGATAGTGATGGTGCTGAGGGGGGGCGGTTGTGGCAGTGCTGAGAGGGGGGTTGTGGCCGTGCTGAGTGGGGGGGCCATGACAGTGCTGAGAGGGAGGGTAGTGGCGGCGCTGAGGGGGTTATTAGTGGCTGAGCTGAGGGGAGGTTAGTGGCAGCGCTGAGTGGGGGGGGGGTCATGACGGTGCTAAGAGGGAGAGTAGTGGTGGCACTGAGGGGGATTGTGGTGGTGCTGAGGGGCGGGTTAGTGGCAGCGCTGACGGGGGTTGAGGCCATGCTGAGTGGGTGGATCATGATGGTGCTGAGAGGGAGGGTAGTGGTGGCGCTGAGGGGGGATTGTGGCGGCGCTGAGGGAGGGGTTAGTGGCGGCACTGAGGGTGGTAGTGGTGGCGCTGAGGGGTGGTATTAGTGGCGGCACTGAGGGTGGTATTAGTGGCAGCGCTGAGGGGTGGTATTAGTGGCGGCGCTGAGAGGGGGTTAGTAGCGGCACTGAGAGGTCATGGCAACACTGAGAGAAGGTATTGGTGATGCTGGGGGGTTTGGTGATGGTAGCACAATATGGCGGCCACCTAGACCAGGTCTCGCGAGAACCCCTCGTCGCCATTTATTTTGCTCACTATGGCCCCCTCTGAGTCTGGCCAGAAAATTACTGCACTGGGTTCTTCATTAAACCGCAGCTGTCTGAATAATAGAAAGACAGAAAGTTCGGACGCCCCCTTTTCTCTCAGTGCCCCCTACTCCCTCCCCCCCCCCCCCGGATCTTTCCACTGTCCACAAATGGTATGGGGGGGAGGTGGCAGCGCCCACTTTGGTTACCACTGTTCTAAAGGGACGTCCTTTTATTCCGAGGCTATGCCCTCTGGTCCTCTACTCTCACCACTGAAGCCATCCAATGTATCCAGTCCTTATAGTATTCGGTAGGTTTCACTGAGGTCGCCTCCCTCATCCTTCGAAACTCCAGCGGGAACAGGCCCGGAGCTAACACTCCTCAAACATTCCTCCCACGTTAATCCTCACCTCCTTGGGGTCATTCATATAAATCTCCTCGGGCAATTCTCCAGCACATCTTGCCTTAGTTATGGGCTCCAAAGCTGCTCACATTACAAATGTGGTCTGACCAAAGCCTCAGCTTTACATATTTTCTTCATATTTTAGTCCTGTCAAAATAAATGTAAATATTGCATTTGCTCCTGACTCAAGCTGCAAGTTCATCTTTATGGAATCCTGCGGAAGGTTCCTTTGAAGCTCTGCCGTCTGAATTTTCTCCCCATTTAGAAACCAATCTCAGCCTTAATTCCCTCGACCATCGTGTAGACGATGCACCTCCATGCACTGCCTTCAGTCTGCCACTCCTTAACATTAACATCTGAGCCAGAGCCATGGACCTGCGCTATCACCTTGCTCCAACTGTAACTATAGATAGGGACGTGCAGGAAAAGACCCTGGCTCTGGTCGCTGATATTTGTGTCCTTTACTATTGTGTTACTTTGATTAAAAAATATTACGAGGACTCCAAAAATGACTGGGCTTTTGGTCTGAAACTTGCATTTTATTTTCCCATAGACCCCAACTGTTGATCTTGCTGAACCTTGACCCAGAACAGAATGTAAAGCACCCTCGACTGTTGTCGCTCACCACACAGCTGAAGGCTGGCAAGGGGTTAACCATAGTTGGTTCGGTGTTGGAGGGTACGTTCCTGGAGAGGCACTCGGAGGTGCAGAATGCCGAGCAGGTAATGCTGCGATCACAGATGCCACACAATTATGTTTCACTGACTTAGTAGTCAAAATTAAATGACACGTACGTTCTCTTCACCAGTAAACATTGAGATTTGTTGGACATACACTCTGGAACCTCATTTAATAGAGTGGAGTCCCATTATAATGTGATGGTTCGGGTCCAAAAAAATCGCATCGCGATAAAAGGGGGTGGCGCTAAATCGTGGCTTCACAACTGTGTACAATATAGACACACGTTGATCACGGCAGCAACCCAAATACCACCCCCCATTTGCGGCAGTAACCCTCTCCCCCCCCCCCCACACTCGTTCAAGACGGCACCCACCCCTGACTCCCATTCACAGCAGCACTCACCCCCCACACCTCATCGACGCGATGAATTCTCCACCAAGATAAATGTTACTGTACCAAATCATTTAGAGGCGCCACTTCTAAACATCCACTGTGCCACAGGGTACCCATCTCTGGTACTGCATCTTTTAAAAAGGGCTTGCTTAACGACCCATCTCACAGAGTGGAACGTGGACGTTAAGGGGTCCAATGGCTCATCACATTATATCTAAATTCGCATTAAATCGGGGCGCGTTAAATTAGGGTTCTACTGTGGTAGTTTTTAAAAAGGAGTTGGATATGTGCCAACTGGGAGAAAGGAAAATGTAGGGTTTTGGAAAGAATAGCAGTGGAAATGTGTGGCTGACTCCGAGATTTGAGGGGGGGGCACAGTTAACAAACGTCTTTAAAGCGGCAGTGATCAGGTCAGGGATTCGAATCCTGTGCTCTCTGTAAGGAGTTGCATGTTCTCCCCGTGTCTGCGTGGGTTTTTCCCGGGGGCTCCAGTTTCCTACCACCGTTTAAAACCTAGGTTAATGGGGTGTAAATCGGGTGCCACGGACTCGTGGGCTGAAATGGCCTGTTACCATGTTGTATGTCTTTTATTATTTTGGGAAGAAAAGATTTCACATTTATACCATAATTGATTTTTTTTTTGGTGTGTACTTTGAGACCATTTACATCATCGATGTATGTAGTTTCATGCCATGACTCCTCATAACAATGGCATTTCATTTAAATTATAAACTAATTATCTGAAAGAGCGAACAACCAAACTTAAGCAAGAATGTCAGAAATACTCAGCATCTGTGAAGAAGTAAGCAGAATCAATGTTTCAGGTCCATGATCTCTCTGGAGAAGGGTCTGGAGGACTGTGTTCAGTTCCTGGGTTCCTTACTTGAGAAAAGATAAACTAACTTTTGAGATGGTGCCCATTCCATTAGGTTGATTCCAGCGACTGGGGGTTAGCTGATGAGAAGAGATCAAGGCACCTGGGACTAGACTCACTGGAATTCTGTCGAATGAAGGGGTGGGGGGAAATGTGAGAAACGTATAAAATGGGCCGGAAAGTTGTTTCCACTGGTAGGTGCGACTTGAACCAAAGGACATAGCTGCAGGATTCAGGGAAGTGCACCTTGGATGGTGTATGAGGAGGAACTGGTTTTCTGAAAAAGTAGTGAACCTGTGAACTACTCTGCCCAAAGAAGATGACTCATTAAATACGTTTAGGACACAGATGGGAATTAAGGGTGTTGGGGAATAGGCAGGTGGGTGGAGCCGAGTCCACAGCCACTGGTGGTGCAGGCTGGAAGGGCCAGGTGGCCACTGCCTGCTTTGATGTCATTATTCCTTGTGTTCTTTCATCAGGTTCTTCATGACCTTCTGAGTATTTCCAACTTTTCTATTTTTATCTTGGATCACCAGCAGAGAGACTTTCACTGAACTGTTGATCTTCCCCTTGACCTCAGATGAACAAAATTCTTGAAATTTGTAGCAGAGGAGAAAGCTCATGACCCACGTTAAAGTCAGTCCAAAACAAAATCACATTAATTCCCCGTTCTCAGGATGTGGCTTGGGTTCTTAAAAATGTTCCCCAGTGCTTCTTAAATGCATTGAGGACTCCATGCTGCATATTCCCGTTCAGATAATGAACTCCAGTTGCACGGCACTTTAAGTGAAAGTGTTTTTATGTAACATTTCCTGATTCTTCCACCAATTACTTTAAATGTGTGGCCTCTGTTTATTGGTTCCCCTGCTGGGGGCACATGACACACCATTTTATGATACAAGATGATAGCATGTAGAACTCTGCAGAACCTTATCGCAGTTTTGTCTGATTAGGAGAAGACATCGATCCCTGCTGGCTCTGAATTGTTTCTTCCTTGTTGTTTGCAGTTCTAGCAATGCTCCTGCATCTGCCCTTCCAGCCATTTTTTTGCAAGGCAACCTGATCCAGTGACCAGGTCACTATAACATCCCAGTTACTGGCCTCTCCTCCAAATGGCCTAATTCCTGGCCTTAGCAGAGCTGTGAACCTGTTGGTGGAGGGCACCCATCCGGAGGGATGTCAGTGACATCACATACAGCCCTGAGATTCCTTTCTCCTGCAGGGGCAGCAGAATTACCACTAATTGGTTGTGCAGAAAATAAACTGTACACAGTGTGTACTGTAAACAGATAACGCATGTTAGCAAATTGACTGCAATACAGGGAGAGCAAAGGAAACTAGTAAAGTGCACAAGGGAATGTCCTGGTTGAGTTTGTTGTTGAGTTGTCATGTGCACATAAAGAACTTGTGTGCATTCAATTGAATAAAATGCGCCAGCCATCTTCACGCTAAGAGTAGGTGTTACGAGTTATATTATATTTTATATAAATATGTCTTTAAAAGAGATAGATTGTGGAGGGGTTTAGTGTAGGTCACTTCGCAAACAAATACTTAAACTTCACACCTCATTTAAAATGCAAAGGCTTTGCTGAAGCACCAGTGATTTTGCAAAAGACAATGGAACTGCTTTGGAGAGACTTTCAAAAGCAGCTGCAAATGGAAGAGTCCCGGCTCAAGTGCTGATAAGGTTCATTGGGTTTGGAGCCTTGGGAGGAGTTCTGATTTATACAACCAGAGAGAGGAAAGGAAACAGAATTCTTCTCTGTGAGAGAGAGAGAGAGAGAGAAAAGTCAGTTAAACAGCAGCAGTTGAGGCTATAACATGACATGCTGGCAGCTTGTTTAAAACCCTACTTTGAAGACAGGTTGTGAGTTCTGAGTTCAGCCTGTTGAAAACCCTTGTAGTGTTTACAAGAGGAAATATTTGGCTCGAATGTTTCTCCTGAAATAAGGGAAACAACGGGAACTCTGCTGACCTGGAAGAAGAGGTTATCATTTGGAAAACCCATGATGGGACAAGTTTTTTCAGCAAGACACTGAAGTGGCTGATTGGAGGAATCAGTTTGTGTGTGTGTCCAACAAGCAACAAATCTCTCTCTCTGAAACCAACAAGAACCTTCCTGTTTAACTTCCTGTTTAACTTTAAACACCAGAGCCTGGTTGAGATTCATAAATTTTAAATTCTGTGCACAGTATAAGAATTGCCTGATTCCGGTGAACTTGGAGGAGTGAGAAGTGAATGATTGGTCTCTGAATCAAAGAACTTTCCTGAACATATACACATTACATACTCATGTACTTAGAATTAGAAGGGGGTTAAGATAATAGTAATAAGTTAAAGTTTGATCCTGTTTTTATGTTTAAAGAAAATTAAAAGCAACTTTTGTTTAATTAACCATTTGTCTTGGTGAATTTATATTGCTGCTGGATTTTGGGGTCCTCTGGGCTTGTCACAAAATGAAATAACAACTGTGCCTTTACACTTCCTTAAATGACTATTTACTTAATTCTACAGAATATTAAGGCTTTGATGGGAGTGGAGAAGACCAAAGGTTTCTGCCACGTGGTGGTATCGTCCAACCGGCGAGATGGAGTCTCCCACCTGATCCAGTCGTCTGGGCTGGGCGGAATGAAGCACAACACGGTCCTGGTGGCATGGCCAGAACTATGGAGGCAATCTGATGGTCCCGGAGGTTGGAAGGGCTTTGTTGGTTGGTATTCATTTGGTTATTCTTTGCATTGTGTTAACAAGCTGCTGCATGCTGAATTGCAGTGCATTTTCAAAATAAGCTAAAACGGGACTGAGAAACTCTTAACTCCAGCCCAAGAAGGTGTTTCCTTATAACTAGGACGAAAGCACTTGGGAAGGAACTGCTTCACGCAGAGTGTGGCAGAAATCCGGAGAGTGTTGCGAAACTGGGGAATAATTGAGGTTTTAAACACTATCACTAGTTTCTACTGGTTAGGGGAGAACAAATTGGGCAAATGATCTTCTGTGATTTGATGAAAGGTGCAGTGGAGTTGAGGGGTGAATGTTCCCTTGCAGGTGTATAAGTTGGCATTCCAAGTATAAATTAAGATGTGCGACTTGCAAGTATTCTATGAATCCCTGCACTTCAAAAGAAACATCAGGCAGAACAAATAGAATATCAACATTTTTTTCAATAAATGGAATTAAATTTGGCTCCCTCCAATTTGAAGATTTCAGTTCAGACTGAAATCTGAGTGGGAGGGAGGTGGGGACAGAGCAGCAGGTCAGTAAGCGGAGCCTTGAAGGCTGGGATTAGGCCAAGTAAAGAGCCAAGTTAATGAACTGGTAGTCTGACGTTTTAATGGGAGGAGCATTATAAGTAAAGCAGATGAATTTAGAACCTAGGTTGGTGCGTGGAAATGTGGCCATTACAAAGGCTTGGTTTCAAGAGGTGCAGGACTGATAGGGTATGGTCAGTTGTGGATGGACACACCCTGCCCTCCCACCTGCCCTATGGTTGTGACCCACCTGCCCACCATGCGGCTGTGGTCTCAGGCCACTTACCCACTCGTCTAATGCCTCACTGCCTCCACACGTGGTTTGCCCCCGTCCCACAACCCCGGCAACCCCCCCCCCCCCCCAACAAAATGCAAAATGACTGTTTCCCAGTGTCTGCATGGATTTGCCCACATCTCCTACTGCATGGATTTGCCTACTATCCTTCAAGGCACCCAGAATTGTAAACAGAACTCTAACTGAGGTCTCGCCAGTGCCCTATAGAGTCTCATCATCACATCTGTGCTCTTGTATCCTGTTCCTCAAGAAATGAATTGTCAATATTTCATTCACCACTGACTCAACCTGGAGGTCATCCTTTAGGGGATCCTACACGAGGACCCCCAAGTCCTTTTGTACCTCTGAATTTTGAATTTTATCCCCATCCAAATTACAGTCTATTTCTTCTACCAAAGTACTTGATCGTACATGTCCCAACATTGTATTTCACCTGCCACCTCTTTCCCCGTCCACAAATCTATCCAAGTCTCTCTGCAGCCTTTCTGTGTCCTCAGCACCACCTCCCCTACCACCTAGTTTTGTGTCATCCACAAATTTAGCCACAAAGCCATCTGTTCCATTATCCATATCATTTATATACAACGTTGAAAGAAGCAGCCCCAACACTGACCCTGTGGAACACCACTAGTAACAGGCTACCAACCCAAATAGGATCCCTTACTCCCACTCTCTGCTTCCTGCCTATAAACCAATGCTCTAACCATGTATCCTTCCTGTAATTCCATGGCCTCTCATCTTGTTAAGCAGCCTCATATGTGGGAAGGGAAGGTTGAGAATCACTGCTGTACACCCAATTGTTACTGAAATGTTTTGCTGGAGAAAAATTGTCATTGGCCCATTTCCTTTGGAGTTCTGAAACCGTGCACATAACGAGTCAATGAGGTACGATTAAAACAGTGGTTTTCAAACTTTTTCTTTCTACTCACGTATCATCGTAAGCAAACTCTTACTCATCACAGAGCCCCGATGGCATAGGGATTACATAAAGTGGGATGAGAATGGAAAGAAAAGGGTTGGGAACCGCTGTGCTGATGTCTTCTGCCGTGAAATCTGATCCAAAATATTCATCTGGCTCCTCTGCTATCTCCTTGTCTCGCATTACAATCTCTCCAGCGTCATTTTCTACCAGTTCTGTGACTGTTTACTTCCTTTTTGCTCTTTATATACTTAAAGCTAATGATCCCCTTTGCCCACTTCTTCCTCTAGCCAATTTTCTGCCCTCGGCCTGTTCATTTCTAAATGCCAACATCACATCAAAGCTCGAACTTCTCCATCCCGTTTCCGATTGTTACTTCCTGCATCTCAATTTATTTTTGATTTCCAAAATTTCTCGGCCACTGTTACTGAATATCTTTTAACGGTCACCAGATGGTGTTCAACACACACACACAGAGATGCTGGAGGAACTCAGCCGGTCTCGCAGCATCCACGGGAGGTAAAGCTGTATTACCGACATTTTGGGCCTGAGCCCTTCTCCAGGGCACAAGCAGAAAACAGGAAGGTGTCTGAATAAAGACTGAAGAACAGGGTGAGGATTCCAGACCAACAGCAGATGTTAGTTGGAGATGATGGGAGACAGAAGTGGGGGAAGC
The DNA here is from genome assembly GCF_036971445.1 of Narcine bancroftii. Lineage (NCBI taxonomy): Eukaryota > Metazoa > Chordata > Chondrichthyes > Torpediniformes > Narcinidae > Narcine > Narcine bancroftii. The sequence continues at coordinate 316,182,655 of NC_091469.1, read as the reverse complement.
TGACATTGGGTAGAAGGGTGGTGGGTGTGGTGTCTTAACAGAAACTGGAGAAGGCCATGTTAATGCCAACCGGATGGAGGGTGTCCAGATAGAAGATGAAGTGTTGCTCCTCCAATTTGTGGTTGGTTGCAGACCAGGAGAATGCTTTGTTGAGCTCCTCGGCTCTGCCCGCTGCAATAGCATGGATCTCCCAGAGGCCCCCAGCCCCCGCTTTAATTCCAATCCCCTGTTGACATGTCTCTCCGAGCACTGCCAGACTGAGACCACCCACAAATTGGAGGAACAGCACCTCATCTTCCATCAACTTCTCTGGTTTCTGTTAAACGCCCCCACCACCACCTTCCCCCGTCACCTTGCCCCCACACTTCCCTTTTCCCCAGTCTCCTTTCACAGTGCCAAAGTCACCTCTCACCTCTCTTATCATCTCCAATTAGCACCTGTTGTGGGTCTGGACTCCTCCCCCAGACAGTCTTCAGATACTTTCCTGTTTTATCCTTATACCTTGGAGAAGGGCTCAGGCCTCGAAACATCGGTAATATAGCTTTACCTCCCATGGACACTGGGAGACTGGTCGAGTTCCTCCAGCGTTCTGTGTCTTTTTACTACAATCACAACATCTGCAGACTTTCGTGTTTCGCCAGATGGTGTTCAAAGCTTGCTGTTACACAGGGGATGAGATCACGGGTTATAAGTGGGTCCACGTGATTAAAGAAAAAAAATCACAGCGATCATTGTACAGCAAACTGAGGTTCTCATAAACCTGCTGCTGAGCTTTTCCCGTCTCTGGGAATCCCCAAGGGGAAATGCAGTGAAGCTTGGGTTGGGGGGGGGAGGAGGCTTGCAGTTTGAGGATGGGGAGATGCCTGGAAACTGGAAGAAATGGGCGCCTGAGAGTCAGATCTTGAGAGGGTGCTGTCAGGAGGAGGTCGGTGGGGAAGAAGGGACAGGAACAACCCAAGAAAGTAAGTTAGAAGAATGAAAGGGAATCTTCCTGTTTGGGCCTGGAAACTGCTCTGGAAGGCCTCAAGTTGAGGTGTGGAGGGAGAAGCGCTGAGAAAACATTCTCATTCTGGGAGTGCCTAACAACGGTTGATCTTCAGAACAAGGTGACCTAATTCTCCAGGCGTCGTGCCAGAGGATCAATGCACAGGGAGCAGGTGTCACCTTGTGACCAGAAGTTGGAGTGCAGAAGAGAATGATTCCAGGAAAGGCCCAGATGGACTTCTGGAATGGAGCAACCTGATCTTCACGTGGCCTCATTACACTGCAGAAATGTTAGTTCCAGACACAGCGTGATATTGCCTCCAACAATAAGTGTGTAAGTTCAATGGAAGTGTCCCTGTGGTGAGAAAACAGCCTGCGGTATCAGGAGTAAATTGTATTCTGGCCACAATGGAACTGCCCGTTAGATGCATTGGAGGTTTACAGGGGCGTGCAGCCCAGTTTTACATTGGATGCAGCGTTACTGATAATCGATGAATTTTGGGCACCTGTAGTGGTTAGCACGACGCTGTTACCGCACCAGTGACTCCAGTTCGAATCCCGCACTGTCCGGAGGGAGTTTGTACATTCTCCCTGTGGCTGTGTGGGTTTTCCCCGGGGGCTCCTATTTCCTCCCACCCTACAAAATCTGTGTGGTTTTAGGATATTTCAGGTGAAATTGTACGGCATGGATTTAAATAGCCAGAGTGAAACGTGAAAGTCCACAGACACTGTTGAAGTAAAAACGCTGGAGAAACTCAGCAGGTCAAAGTGTGTCATTCGTACAGAGAAGGGAAAGAAACATTACCAACTTTTCGGGCCTGAGCCCTTCATCAAGGTGTGAGCAAAGTTAGTTTGGGGGTGGGGGGGTGTTATCTCTCTGAATGGAGAGGGAAGGGATGGGGAGCTGGGGGAAAGGAGAGAGAGAACAGGGAGTGGTCTAACAGAAACCAGTTAATGTTAATTAACCAGTCCAAATTAATGCCATTTAGGTGGAGAGTGCCCAGGTTGATTCCCTCATCCACTCCTCCCTTCCTACTAATTTCCCACTTGGTACCTCCTCCTGTAATTGGAGGAAGCACCATCTTTGCGCCCACACCACCATTTTGGGCCCCAAATAGTCCTTCTGAGTGAAGCAACACTTGTGAATCTGCGGGAGCCATCGACTGCATCTGGCGCTCCCTTTTGTGGCCTTCTTTACATCAGAGAGATTGGATGCTGAACTGGGAGATCGCTTCGCTGAGAACCTTTGCTCTGCCTGCATCAATGACAGGGATCTCGCAAGGGTCAACCAGTTCAGTTCTGTGCCCCACTCCCACACCAACGTGTCTGTTCACAACCTCATGTAATGCCAGGGCCACCCGTAATTTGGAGGAGCAATATTCAGTCTTGGCTTTCCCCAACTGGATGGGATTAATGCTGACTTCTCCAGGTTCTGCTAGACTGCTCCTCATTCTCCTACTCCTTCCTATCCCTCTGTCTCCTCCAGCTCCCTTTCCCTTTCCATGCAGAGTGGTACCCCTCCCTCCCTTATCCACTCATTACCTCCTGCCTGTGGGCCTGTACTCCTCCCCCTGCCACCATTTTGCTCACCCCTTGATGAAAGGCTCAAGCCTAAAGCTTTTGTTAATGTGGCTTTCTTAAATTATGCTGTGTGACCATCTGTGTCTCTCTACCAATGTGTTTTTAAATGGGCGGATTCCGTTTCTACAATGTTGTAAATAAACTTAAATTTATAATTTAATTCATTTAAATGTACATTTGGATAAATTATTTAATGCACGTAGTAGCAGCTGTGCAGGACTTCCCCAGTGGCCGGTGTTTGTGTGATGGAATACCGGCTGTCATTTTCGAAAGACGCCTCCCAGTGCAGCTCTAATCCTTCCGCCCACTGCCCCCATGGCAAGGGCGTGGAGATGGACTTCATTCTGTCTTTGCTCCCTGAGAATGTGGAACTGAGCCTGGATTGAGGGGCATCACTGTTCAGGTGGTCAGCTCAGGGTATCCAGGAGGTAAAGGCAGGTTTCCGCCACAAGTACAAGGCTGCGGCATCTAAAGTGCAGATTCTTCCTTGTTTTATTTTATTGAATATTTTATTTAAATCAACACATAATTATAACAATTAGTATCAAATCACATTACAAATATATGTTGCTAATATAGAAAAGAGAAACAAATTTGTACACTAAAAATAAGCTACTAAAAAACCCCTAAAACCCAACTAAACCCTCCCCCTCCCAACCTAAACTAATCCCAATAACTAGTCTACATCTAAAATACATAATAACATAACTATATATTAATTTGGATGCTGCAGATGATGGTCAACAATCCTAAAAAGAACATTATTCCAAAAACTATTACTCATTTATGGAAAACTTCACTGGTTTGTAGAATTCAAAACAAAGAAATAAATTATAATTTTAATCTCATTATTCTAGCATTCGGGCTCCAAACTTGTAAAAATACAGAATATTTACCCCTTAAATTACAGCATTTAAAAATGCCATTAATCCTCTCTTAATTTTTTCATTTGGAATAATGGAATTTCTAAATCGGGAGATTGTTATGATAATGATAGATTGATGTAATTTGATCAATTAAAAACTAAATATATTGCAGCGGGCTTGGCCAACCCAGCCCATGACGGGCCAAATTGCTGAGGTGAACAGCCAGCACGGCATAGCACAGGAACTTACCCCCCCCCCCCCCCCCCACCGCACAGAAGTTCCAGGCTGCAGGAGTGCATTGTCAAGCCTCACAGCAACATTATGACATCACTCCCATGAGCCTCTTGCCTCCCCTAAAAAGGAACGCATATGGTTTGAATAAAAGAGCGGCTACTGGTTCACTTGCCTGTTGTGAACACCATTTATTTCAGCAGCTTTGCCTTTAGCAGTGCTACAATATTCCTCGTTATTTTCAATTAAGTGCCTATTTAAGAGAGATGTTAGGATCTTCCATGATTTAAAAAAATCTTACAGATTTAGAACAAATTATTGTTGATCGAATGACTAAAAAATTCATTTCAGTAGGATTCATCTTGTTACAAGAACAAACATCTAAAGTAGGTTTGTTTAATTCAAAAGAAAGATGGGAACAAGATTTAGATAATAATAAATCAACAGGTCTGGCAAGATTTATGTAAAATGATGTCGAATACTGTCCATGTAAGATATAGACTACTCCAACTATAATTTTTTACATCAATTCTAAATTACACTTCAGAAATTGAGTAGATTCATCTGGCCAATGCTTTAGAGGTGGAAAAGAAGTTGGAACTTTTGTTCACTCTACATGGTCTTGTTCAAAGGTTAGACCTCTTTGGATTTCCGTTTCTAAGTTTTTACAGCGAATTACTGGTGTGGTTTTTCTGTTAAATCCAGGATTGTCACTGATGGGAAATTTTGAGAATATAATTCCTAAATTATCTTTGTCAGATTTTCATTTGAAATTTGTTGGTAGCTTTTACCAAGGAAATGTATGACTGTTACATGGAAATCTGGTGTTTTGCTAACACGGGGATGATGGCAAACAGAGATCTTAGTTGTGCCCCTTTAGAAAAGCTTACCTATAATTCTACCTTGTTTTAGACATGGTGCGCGAAACGACAGCTGCTCACCAAGCTCTGCTGGTGACCAAAAACACCGACAGATTCCCGACAAACCAGGAGCGTTTCTCTGGAGGCACCATCGACGTCTGGTGGATTGTACATGACGGGGGATTGCTGATGTTGCTGCCCTTCCTCCTCAGCCAACACAAGGTCATTGTCTCCGGCGGGATTAATTTGTGATCCAACGTTTCACTCCTCCTGTGCCACGAATCCGTGATCTCGTGGCTTGCAGACTCCTTTCTGCACTGGGGACTGGTCATCCAAAGCCCGGCTGCCCCTCACAATTTACACGGTTTTACTTGTTCCTTGTTGTGTACAAACCCTTCCGTGGCCCGATCCTTCCGACACCTCTTACACAAATTGCCAAGATTGCGTACTTACCCGTGTCAGGAGCGGCACCGGCCATAAGTGATGCACACGTGTGGGCATGTTTAGCGTCAGTATATGGGTGATGGATCTCTGATGCAGGAGGAGGAGAGTGAGAACGTCAGGATCACCGGTGTGGCAATGAGAAGGCCAGAGGAGTTTAGCTGGGCAGTGTTTGGGGAGTTGAAGAATGCAGTGTCTGGTGATGGCGTGCTGAAAGGAACGAGCGAGGGTATTCTTCATTGGCTTGTTAGCTGTGGTCAATTAGTTCTGGATCTCTGGTCTCCTGGTTCTGGCTCCTGCACGTATCCCGTCCCTCTGCTGCAGAGGTCCTAAAGTCTAGAATGTTCTCATGTTGTTGCTCCAGTTCCATCTCCTCTCAAACCGCCTGTCAGCCTTCAAGCGCGATTTTGCACTCCTGCCTTAAGACCTGTTAACGTGCCTTGTTGTCTAATCATGAATGTGGCAATGTACTGAAGAGGATCCTGTTCCCCTGCAGGTTTGGAGGAAGTGCAAGATGCGTATCTTCACTGTTGCCCAAATCGATGACAACAGCATCCAGATGAAGAAGGATCTACAACTGTTCCTCTACCAGCTCCGACTTGATGCTGAGGTGGAGGTGGTGGAAATGGTAAGAACTACCTGATCATTGAGGTACCTTACGATACCTCGACACCAGTGCAGGCCCTTCTGCCCACGCTGGAGGTGAGGGACAAACAAAAGGCCGCAGATCAGTAATTCGCCCCAGTGTGACGCAGCCAAATGGAAGCACCAGCCCCACAGGTGGCAGTGGAGGGGGCGAATCGGTTACCACATCAGTGAGCAAAATGCAACTGCAGTGCCAGGAACCTGGATTGGAATCCGCTGCTCTTCCCATGACCATGTGGGTTTTCTCCGGGTGCTCCGGATTTTTCCCATGTTCCAAAGGCACGCGTTAATTGGCTGCATGTGTGTATTTGGGCAGACTGGGTTCATGGGCCAGAAGGGCCTGTTACTCCATGTTAAACATTTTCAACATTTGACAAAGCATTTTGAGGAGAAAGAGCTCTCCAAAAAATGCTTTCTGCTGGAATGGCCAAAGCTCTCATTTTGATTTTGGATTCTTTTCACTCTGTATTTCTGATAGTTAGAACCATAGTGTAAGGTGAAGGGCTCAGGCCCGAAACGTCAAGTCTCTATCTTTTTTTTTGCTATATAAAGGACACTGCCTGACCAGACACTGTTTCTCGAGCATTGTGTTTTTACTTCAACCGCCATGTCTGCGGACTTTCATGTTTTACTAATAACCTTGTAGATTTTCTCTGCATTTTTTTGAATCTTATTGCTGTCTTTCTGTTGGTAGGTGACCAAAACTGCACACAAATAGTCCATATTTGGTCTCACCAATGTCTGATACAATGTCAACGTAACTAAAGACTTTGAATTATGAAGGCCAATAAAGAGAAAGCTCTCTTTATGATCCTGTGACCCCACTGTCTTGGATCATGTTCATAGAAACCTAGAAAATAGGTGCCAGGGTCGACCATTTTGTCCTTCAGGCCTACACCGCCATTCATATTGATCATGGCTGATCGTCTACTCAGTACCCAGTGCCTGCCTTCTCCCCAGATCTCCTGATCCCCTTAGTCGCAAGGGCCAAATCTAACTCCCTCTTAAATATTGATAAGGAACTGGCTTCATCCACTTCCTGTGGCAAAGAATTCCACAGATTCACCCCTCTTTGAGAGAAAAAAAAATTCTCATCTCAGTCCCTAAACACTTCCGCCATATCCTTAAACTGTGACCCCTGGTTCTGGTTTTCCCCAACAACGGAAACAACCTTCCTGCATCTAGCCTGTCCAATCCCTTTAAGAATGTTATATGTTTCTTTAAGATCCCCCCCTCAATCTTCTAAATTCCAGTGATTATAAGCCTAGTTGATCCAGCCTTTCTTCATATGTGAGTCCTGTCATCCCTGGTATCAATTTAGTGAACCTTCTCTGCACTCCCTCGATGGCTAGGATGTCTCCTCGGATAAGGAGACCAAAACTGGACACAGTACTCCAGGTGTGGTCTCACCAAGGTCCTGTCCAGCTACACTAGAACCTCTCTGCTCCTGTACTCTAATCCTCTTGCTGTGAATGCCAACGAACCATTCGCCTTCCTCACTGCCTGCTGTAACTGCATGCCCACTTTCAATGACTGGTGCACAGCAACACCCAGGTCTCATTGCATCTCTCCTTTTCCTAATCGGAGACCATTGAGGTTATAATCTTCTCTCCTGTTCTTGTATCCAAAATGGACAACCTAATTTATCCACCTTATTATTGCACCTGCCATGCGTTGGCCCACTCACCCAACTTGTCCAAGTCACCCTGCATCCTCTACACAACACATGTCAAACTCAGGCCCGCGGGCCAAATTTGGCCTGTGATATAATTCTATTTGGCCCGCAAGATCATATCAAATATGTATTAGCGCTGGCTGCCATGCCAGTATAGCGCATGCACAGCTAATACTACAAATCCCAGAATGCTTTGCAAATGCATTGGTGTCAGCCCGCTAATCGCCCCCACATCCTCTGTTTATATTCATTAGCATCTGCGACCTGTCGCCCAACTCACATGTAATAAACCCCTTACGAAAAATGGCCAAACGAAAGACAGAAAACAGGACCTTTCAAGACAGGTGGGAGGCAAACTCTGACCCCAGAGTTTGAACTTGCATCTAAGAAGAGATGCCAAGTATCTGGTTTAGACCCAGGTGCATCAGAGTAAATCACAGTGTAGCAAGCTAAGCTTGGATTAATATTTTCTTTGGTTAACTTTGGACTGTTCATAGTTGAAAGATTGGATTTTCATTGAGCAAGTTGTTATTTTTTTGACTTGTTGGCTTGTGAAAAAAATACATTTAAAAGGAGCTTAAAGGCTATAGAGAAATATTATTTATTGAATATTTTATTTCTCATTTGTTAATGCTTCTTCTGGAAAGAGTTTAACCAAAACTATTATTAAACATTTATTTTAATAAGAAAAAGTTTAACATTACATATGTTGAAAGAAGAGAAAACATACAGATGTTGTTGAAAATTTTCAATAAATATTTAGTTTGGCCCACGACTTAGTCCAAGTTTTTAATTTTGGCCCTCTGTGAATTTGAGTTTGACACCACTGCTCTACACAGTTAACCCTGCCACCCAGCTTCGTGTCGTCTGCAAACTTGGAGCTGCTGCTTTCTATTCCCTCATCTAAGTCATTGAGATATATTGTAAATAACTGTGGCCCCAGCACTGAATTCATGAAAAGAAATAGGTTTCTCTGAATTTCATTCAGAGCTGAATCAAATACTTTTTATTTAAGTTTAATTTGTTCCGTAAAGGGGACTTTGAACCACTGTGTTTCATTTATGTTCCCAGCTCGACAATGATATTTCGGCTTTCACGTACGAGCGGACCCTCGTGATGGAGCAGAGATCCCAGATGCTGAAACAAATGCAGCTGTCCAGGATTGAGAAGGAACGAGAGGTGAGCTTCTTGTATCATCGGCCCCCTTTTTGGGTGCACGTGATGTCAGAAACATGAGGACTGCACACACTCGAGTGAATGTAGAGAAGGTGGAGGAGCTTAATGTCTCAGGCAGCTGCCATTACAGAGAAATAGTCAATGTGTCAGGTCAGGACCCTTTATTGAGACTGATCAAGAGTCCCAATCCAAAATGCTGATTGACCATATCTCTCCATGGATGCTGCCTGCCCCCCCACCTCGAGTGTCTTCAACATGGCATTGTTCACTGTAAATCAGGTCAAATGAAAAAACTATTATATCCCAATCCTGATCAGAGTCTCAACCCAAAACGTCGGCCTTCACAGAGGCAACCTGACCTCGAGTTCCTCCTGGAGGTTTTGCTTTGAATTCCTAGTTGCTGTTCAAAGTGCTAAGATAATATGTGAATTAAATTAATTTGTTTGCAGGTTCGCAGTGTGCAGGAGAATTCTGAGTTATTGGTTGAAATGAAAACATTCTACTTGGTTTCCATAAACAGGAATTAAAACCCGCATTTATCAGGTGCCTTTCAGGAATCTGTAGACCACTTTATCGTTTTGAGTCACTGAAACATTTTGACTTTGAGTTGTGTCATAAAGAATATAAATCCAACGAAATTTAATTTTCACTCTTTTTAAAAACAAACCATGGAAACAGGTTTTTTTTAGCTCGTTTTGACAGAACATGACCATTGGGGATGGGACCAAAGCTCATTTCCCATCCCACTGAGGAGGTGGAGTCGACCGTTTAATTCGGGCGCCCGCCTGCTTTTTTGCGGATACCTTGACAAAGGGCTCAGGCCCGAAACGCTGGTGATATTGTCTTTATCTACTATGGAAACTGGGACTGGCTGAGTTTCTCCAGCATTTTTGTGCATTTACTTCAATCACCACATCTGTAAACGTTCTTGTTTCAGCCAAATCACACTGATGGTTTGTCGTCTCATAGAGGCCAATCCAGTTGAGAATGAGAGATTACTTTCCCCGGTCGATATTGGTGTACCAAATGGTTCTTTCATCGTTGAATAACTTCCTTATCACCATTATTCGGACTGAATTTAAATCCATATTTACTTATTTATTTTTATAATTTTATTTTTAGACATACAGCATGGTCACAGGCCCTTTCGGCCCATGAGCCCGTGCCACCCAATTAACCGATCACCCCTCGTACGTTTTGAACGGGAGGAAACCGGAGGAATCCCATGCAGACACAGGGAGATTGTACAAACTCCTTGCAGACAGTACGGGATTCGAACCCTAGTCACTGGTGATGGAACAGCGTGATGCTAACCGCACCGCCCTTTATGAACTTAAATTCATGTTCAAGCTTGTATTTTCAGATCAAGGTGCCAGACACTGGTTGTTAGTGTAGTTACATGGCCTCTGCTACCAAGATCAACCGCCCATGAACTGCTGCAACGCCCATAGCAGGGGCACTGCCACAGTGTTACTGGCCGGTAGTCCAGACACAGAAAAAAGACATCAGGACCCTGATGCAGGCCCTTGACCGTAAACATCCAAGTCCCTCTGCCTCCACAGAGGTTTCCTCGTATGCTGAGGTCCTCCAGTAATATCATTGCTGTGCTCATTAACTATGCGGATTGAAGCAGACATCGATCATTGTTGGGAACAAAGTGGTCAAGTGAATCTAGTTTAGTGTTTGGTATCATACGATAGTTTTTGTCAAATAGCATCGTTTGAAAATACTATGTTTTGAATCTTTGTCCACACTGGACAACGAAGATTTTGCTTCCTGAACACTTTTGGGTGCATTTCATGGATTTTGAGCTGCTGATCACGAAAATCACCTTAAAGTTTTCCTATCACATACCGGTTATTTTTAGATACAAACTATTTTTGTGATTTCCTGTCATATTTTAAGTCCACTTCAAGCAGACAAAACCATGAAGTGCAACATGTCATTGAAAATTCATTTTCTGCATTCGCACTCGGTCTCCTTCCCTGCTGGTCTTGCTGTGGTCAGCGACGGACACGGTGAAAGGTTTCTCCAGAACATTGCGTCAGTGGAAAAGTGGTTTCAGGGCAACTGGAATCCATCAGTGCCAGCTGACTATTGTTGGACACTGACATGAGAGGCATCAGATGCTGAGTACAAATGAAAATCAGCGGCAAAACATTTTTAGGTCAGTTGAACTAACGCCATGTGTCGGCATCATTATGCGATTAAACATGCTAAATTCAACAAAAGTTAATTAAATGTTTCTCCAACTTCCTATGTGATAGAGCAAATCAGAAAGTACCTTTGTGTTCATCTTGAAGTTGTCGATCATAATCCCCATTTTTTTTTCAGGAAATGAACCTTTTGGAAAAAATTTGTTGCTCCGTGTTATCTGTTCAAGGAGCTGGTTTTATCTGAAATGGCTATTGTCTGCACCATTCTAACAAAACCTTGGATTAGAACCATAAAACGCTACAGCACAAAAAGGCCATTCAGCCCTTCTAGTCTGTGCTGACTATCATTCTGCTAATCCCATTGGCCTTCTTCCATTCCATAACCCTCCAGACCCCTCCCATCCATGTATTCAATTTATTCTTAAAACACAAAACCAAGCCCACATTCACCACATCAGATGGCAGCTCGTTCCACTCTCCCACCACTCTCTGAGTGAAGAAATTTCCCCCTTCAGTTCAAAACTATGATCTCATATTTATCTCTCCCAGTCTAAGTGGGAAAAGCCTACTCACATCCACCCTGTCTATACCTCTCATCATCTTGTAAACCTCGATCAAATTTCCCCTCATTCTTTTACACTCCAAGGAATAAAGTCTTAACCTGTTTAATCTTTCCCTGTAACTCGACTCCTGAAGACCTGGCAACATCCTAGTAAATCTTCTCTGCACTCTCTCAATCTTATTGATATCCTTCCTGTAGTTTGGTGACCAGAACCACACACAATATTCCAAATTTGGCCTCACAACTTCAACAATACATCCCATCTCTTGTACTCAATACTTAGATTTATGAAGGCCAAAATACCAAAAGCTCTCTTTACAACCCAATCCACCTGTGATACCACTTTCAGGGAATTATGTATCTATATTCCCAGATCCCTCTGTTCTACCGCACTCTTCAGTGCCCTACCATTTACCTTGTATGTCCTTTCTTGGTTTGTTTTTCCAAAGTGCAACATCTCACACTCGTCTGCATTAAATTCCATCTGCCATTTTCTGGCACATTCTACCAGTTGGTCTAGATCATCTGCAAGCTTTGAACCCCTTGCTTCTTGTCCACAAAGCCTCCAATCTTTGTGTCATCTGCAAACTTGCTGATCCAATTTCCCACATTATCATCCAGATCATTGATATAGACAACAAACAACAATGGTCCGAGCACCGATCCCTGAGGCACCACTAGTCACAAGTCTCCAGTCTGAGAAGCATCATCCACCACTACTCTCTGTCTTCTCCCATTCAGCCAATTTCAAATCTAGTTTACAACCTCTCCATGGATACCTAGTGTCTGAACCTTCTGAACTAACCTCCCTTGTGGGGCCTTGTGAAAAGATTTGCTAAAGTCCATGTAGGCAACGTCCACAGCCTTTCCTTCATCTACCTTCTTGGTAACCTCCTTGAAAAACTCTACAAAATTTGTTAAACACAACCTGCCATGCACAAAGCCACGTTGACTATCCTTAATCAACCCATGGCTGTTCAAACACCTATATATCCTACCTCTCAGAACATTCTTCAATAATTTACCTACTACTGACGTCAGGCTCACTGACCTACAATTACCTGTTTTATTTTTGGAGCCTTTTTTAAACAACAGAACAACATGAGCACTTCAACCGTGGCTAAGGACATTTTGAATTTTTCTGCCAGGGCCTCTGAAATTTTTACACTCGTCTCCCTCAAGGTCAGAGGGAATATCATGTCCAGCCTGGGAGATTTATCTACCTTTATTCACAGTAAGGCAGCAAACACCACCTCTTTAATTTCTATATGTTCCATGACTCTTCTGTTTGTTTCCCTTCCTTCCTTACACCAGTTTCCTGAGTAAATGCAGATGCAAAAAAACTGTTGAAGATCTCCCCCGTTACATGAGGCTCCACACATAATTGACCAATTATGCAGGCCAATTTTGTCCCTTCCTATCCTTTTACTCTTAATATACTTCATATTATCTGCCATAGCAACCTCATGTTTTTGCTTTCTTGATTTCCTTCTTGCATTTTCTGTATTCTTCAAGTACCTCGTTAGCTCCTTGCTGCCAATACCTGCCCTTTCTTCTTAACCAAATCTCCAATATCCCTTGAAAATCGGCATTCCCTACTCCTGTTAACTTTGCCTTTAATCCTAACAGGAGCATCCAAACTCTGCACTCTCAGTATTTCACCCTTGAAGGCCTTCCACTTACCTATCACACTCATGACATAAAACAACATATCCCAATCACTCTTCCCAGATCCTTTCTAATTTCCACAAAATTGGCCTCCTCCAATTTAGAATCCCAACAAGAGGACCAGACCTATCCTTCTCCATAATTTAACTTGAAGCTAATGACATTATGGTCACTGGACCCAAAATGTTCACCTACACATACATCTGTCATTTGACCTGTCTGGTTCCCTATATGCATGCACCCCTGTGCATTATAATGCATGTGCGCACTAGACAAGAATATTTTTACATGTTGAAAGAACACGCACAATTTAAACCAGATGTGGGAATTTCAAACCGACAATTTATAGCAAGTGTGGGAATGAATACCGGTATTGAAAGAATGCGCTCAATTTATAGCGGTTGTGGAAAAGACGCAATTTATAGTGAGTGAGGGAAGTTATAGCGAGCTTGAGAATGTAATAGCGGCAATGAAAGAACACACACAATTTATAGCTGCCGTGAGAAATTTTGATCTTGGGAATAATTCTTTGTACTGAATGCCATGGTATTCCTATGAACAGGACATTCTGGCAAGGGAACTGAACCTGTCCCTGAGGGAGGAGATTAACATATCAAGTGCCTCTGATTTGAGACAGCATTAGAATTGAAATCCTGCTCAACTCTTGAAGCCTTTGAGCTATTTAATTGATTCCTCTCCAAAGTTTGTTCATAATTGTAGTAGAATAATGTATAATGGGCGATTGACACCTCTGGGGAAGTTGATTTGGTGTTAATTGCAGGAGATTAAGTGTGGCAGATACTGGAATGTGCTTTGTTTCATGTCCCGATTAAATGCAAATTGATTTTGTCAGAATTTAGAATACTACACCTGCAAGGTATATGTGTGTGCGCATTATATGAAAATATTTTTACACAGTTTGTGTTTTTTCGGTGCGTTATATGCCCACCTCACTGACAAAAGACAAAGGAGGAAAAACCCAACACCCAATCCCAACCAACCAATTTTCCCTTGCAACCGCTGCAACCGTGTCTGCCTGTCCCGCATCGGACTTGTCAGCCACAAACGAGCCTGCAGCTGACGTGGACATTACCCCTCCATAAATCTTTGTCCGCGAAGCCAAGCCAAAGAAGAAGAATATGCATGTATGTGTTAAATGAGTGGAAAAAAAAGGTACTGTATACTCACTCATTGGTACCTCTATATGTTGATTTAGAAAACTTTCCTGAACACATTTGACAAACTCCAAGCCATCCAACCTTTTTACACTATGGGAATCCCAGTCAATATGTGGAAAGTTAAAATCTACTATCACAACTTCCTGTTTCTTACATCGTTCTGCTATTCTCTACAGATTTGCTCCTCCAATTCTTGCTGACTATTGGATGATCAATAATACAACCCTATCAGTGTTGTCAACCTTTCCCGTTCCTCAGCTCCACCCTTATGGTCTCTGTAGACAAACTCTCCTTATTGTCCTGACTTTGCACAGCAGAGATATTTTCCCTGACTCGCAATGGCACTCCTCCCCCTTCCATCCCCCCCCCATAACACCTGAGAGATCAGAACCCCCCAGAACTTTGAGCTACCTGTCCTGCCCCTCCTGCAACCAAGTCTCACTGATAGTAATAATGTCTTAATCCCACATGCCAATCCACCCCCTAAGATTGTCTGGCTTTCCAACCATACTCCTTGGATTGAAATAAATACACACCCTGAGAACATTTCTATCACGTACAACCCTTTGATTTCTGTCTGTACATGTAGTCTTCGCATGACCTTTATCCTCCTCCTTCTCACTAACTGCTTTAAAATTCTGGGTCCCCTCCTCCTGCAAATCTAGTTTAAACCCATCAGGAACAGACTAACAAACCTACCCACAAGGATATTAATCCCCTTTCAGTTCAGATGCAATCTGTCCCGTCGGTACAGACCCCACCTTCCCTGGAACACAGCCCAGTGACCTAGAAGTCTGAAGCCCTCCCTCCTACACCTTGTCTCCAGCCACGTGTTAAGCTGACTTATCATCCTATTTCTAATCTCTCCAGCACATGGCCCGGGGAGCAATCCTGAGATCACCACCTTTATTATTAACCAAGTTTAGACACTTCTTTGGGGGTGTAAAACAAATTGATGAGCTAGATCCCTCCAGAGTTGGGTTCTACAAAACCTAAAGTTTCCCCTTTAGTTGGTACAACCCAAAGGCCCACAAGGTAGCCACCAATCATCTTTCGACCCAGTCGGTCTGCGGTGAATAGCATAATGTGGGATACACTGCCATATGATGAGGCTGCCATCATCCGTCGAGTACAGGCCAAGTGCTGTCAAATGCTCCTCTTGTGATTACCCAGTGGTTCTCAACCACTTTAAGTAATCCCTATGCCTGTGATTAGTAAGGGATCACTTAAGGTAATATGTGAGTGGGAAGGAAAGGTTGAGAATCACTGTTTGAATTATCCTTCATTGACTCGTCATATGCATGGTTTCAGAACTCCAAAGGAAATGGGCCAATGGCAATTTTCTTTTTTTTAAAATTTTTTATTTTTCACACCATAAATCACAATAGCCATGATATACACTTTTTCTTTTTCACACATTTACAGTGACTTTTTCTCCCCCCCCCCCCTCCTCCCAAGCCACCCCCCCCCCCCTCTCATCCATTTTAGGTATACAATCTAGGTTGCATTAATTCAGTCAGACAATGTTGTCATTCAACAAAAATACACCAGAAATTCTACAGAGTCCATTCTTTTCTTTCCTTCTCCTTCCATCAACTTAGGTAATGTTTGTCCCCGGTAGGTTTTCGCTATTGTATTTAATGTAAGGCTCCCATACTTGTTCGAATATTTCAATATTATTTCTTAAACTATATGTTATTTTTTCCAATGGAATACATTTATTCATTTCTATATACCATTGTTGTATTTTCAAATTATCTTCCAATTTCCAGGTTGACATAATACATTTTTTTGCTACGGCTAGGGCTATCTTAACAAATCTTTTTTGTGCATCCTCCAAATCAATTCCAAATTCTTTGTTTTTTATGTTACTTAGGAGAAAGATCTCTGGATTCTTTGGTATATTGTTTTCTGTTATTTTATTTAATATCTGATTGAGATCATCCCAAAATTTTTCTACTCTCTCACATGTCCAGATTGCATGAATTGTTGTTCCCATTTCTTTTTTATATCGAAAACATCTATCAGATACTATTGGGTCCCATTTATTTAACTTTTGCGGTGTAATGTATAGTCTGTGTAACCAATTATATTGTATCATACGTAGGCCAATGGCAATTTTCTCAAGCAAAATATTTCAGTAACAATTGGGTCTAGAGCAGTGATTCTCAACCTTTCCTCCTCACCTACATCCCACCTTAAGCAATCCCTTACTAATCACAGAGCACCGATGGCATAGGGATTACCTAAAGAGGTACAGGAGTGGAAAGAAAAAGGTTGGGTCCCACTGCCCTAACGCTGCTGCAGAACACCAAATTTCATAACTTGTCCTGACAATAAATTCCGATTCACCTGTCGCCTATCCCATGACGTTTTTATCCTCTGACACGCATTTTGATCCACTACCCTATCTATGCCCCTCGTTATTTTGCAAACTTCTCTCCAGGGGTTCACTCAGCCTGAGAAAACAGCCACATCTTGTCCAACTTCTCCATGTAACTCACGCCCTCCAATACTGGCAACATTTTGATGCCTCTCTGTAAACCTTTCCAGAGTCTCCACATCCTTTTTTGTAACCTGGCTATCCAAATTGCGCACAGTCCTCTGTTGTGCGGCCTATCCAGAATTTTGTGGGTTGCAACGTGACGTCCTTACTTGTGTGTTTAATGCCCACCCAATGAAGGCAAGAGTGCCTTACACCTTCATTACCAATTTGCATGTGTACTTTCAGGGAGCTACAGTGTGGACCCCCAAATCCCTGTGCACATCAGTCCTATTAAGGGTCCTGCCATTAACTATAAACTTTCTCCTTGCATTTGATCTTCTGAAGTGCATCAGCTCACACTTTCTAGGATTAAACTGCTTTTGCAATTTCTCTGCCCATATCTGTTACTGATCGCTATCCTTGTACACGGTCCACAACTCTACCCACTTACGTTTTCATCCAAGTCCATTATCCATATCACAAACAATGGGTTCCAACACTAATGCCTGTGGAACACCACTGGTCAGGGACTGCCAGCTAAACTAACACCTTTCCACCACTATACTCCGTCTTCTATGGGCAAACCAGTTCTGAATCCAAACTATCAGTTCACCATGTAGACCGTGCGCCTTTTCCTTCACCACCATGCACCTTCAACCACCATGAGGACCTGGTCAAATGCCTTACTAAAGTCAAAAGTAGACAACATCCACCGCCCTACCCTCATCAAACACCATCACCGGCTCAAAAATAATCTCACTTGGTACTTCATAGCCAATCTGGCCATCTCTTTCCAAATGCATGTTTAGAAAAACACTTTTACTAGAAGTGGGGCATCATGTTTCACCAGGCAGCTTTAGTGGAGACTGGTTACGTTCCTCAGTATCTGCAGCAATGATAACATCCCAGTGAGTTCTCACACATCCTCAGTTTGTATTGTTACCAGCCCAAAGGACCCTAAAACCCAGCAGCAATAGATTTTCACCATGACAAATGGTTACTTAAAAGATGTTTTTAATTATCTTTAAACACAAAAACAGAATCAAACTTTAATTTATCACTACTAACTTAACTTAACCTAACTTAACCCTCTTCTAATTCTATGCGCACGTGTATGTAATGTGTGTGTAAATTTAAGAAAAGTTCTTTGGTTCACAGTTCAATCTCACTTCTTATCTTTCCAAGTTCACTGCAGGCAATTCTTATACTGTGCACAGAATTTAACATGTATAAAGTTCACCAGGCTTTGGTGCTTGAAAGGTAAATATTTAACACTCAGGAAGGTTCTTGTAGGTTTGCAGAGAGAGATATGTTGTTCCAGGATTTCAACAACTGAGATACAACCATTAGTCACCTAAATGTCTTGCTGATGAAACTTGCCCCATCAGGGTTCTCCAGATAATAACCTCTTTCTTTCAGGCTATCACAGAGTTCCTTTCTGTTCTACTTATTCCAAGAGAAACATCAGATAGATAGCACTTCCAGCCATCCGCCACTCTGGAGCTTCTGTTTCAGTTCCCACAAGCTTCTTCTGGCTTGTTACAGCTGTGTGTCACACAGTCAAAGAATCCCTCTCTCTCTCTCTCTCTCTCTCTCTTCATTAAACCTTGCCAGCAGCATGTCCATCTCGCTCTAACTCGCAAAAACCCCAGACTTTCTCCATCAAACAATAGGAGTTAGTCTTCTGCTCCATCTCAATGACCTCTAAGTGAGCACTTTGCAACCAAGAGAGGTCAAAAGCCTAGCAAAAGGTCCAAAACGCACAACCTGGCTCTGGCTGTTCCAAGACAATAGTCCATTTATTTCATGACATTGTTTCAATTAGCACCTACTTGTGAAATTTGCATGCCATTCTCCATTGTTTCTGTAGTCACTGAATATGAATTCTCCAGTATTTCAAATAAGATCTGTTTTAAAGTGTGTGTATGTAACCTACTCTAATTTTACCCATTTATCTCCCAAAAACATTCCCAAATATTCCATCACAGTATGAATGTTTTATTGAAGCATCAGTTGAAATCTGTAAATGACCGCACAGCTAAAGGTGCCAAATCATTTGGTTGTCCCTGACTGTACTGCGTTTTATACACGCGTTTGGAACCTGCTTGTTTGACCTAATAGGCATCTATCACTGGCAATCAAGCTGTTTTTGCTGTGCCATTCTACAAACACCTTTAAAGTTCGCCTCTCTCATCTTTGTAGCTTTCCAGCATCGAAGGGCAGTGCCCATGGGTTACTTGCCAGGTTCCTGCTTTGCCACGTGGCAAAGGGAAGTCTCCAAGAATCCAGAATTATGGTCATTTTAGGGTCCAAGTTTACACACTGGTGACTTCACTTTGTAAATAATTGGCTTTAGAATGTTCTGAGGTTGTGAAAGGCATCAAATGAACACACGTCTTTTCTGTGTAACAAGCTGAAAAAGCAAATCACTTGCGCTTTGTAAAATCCATACAATTTTCATTTGAGTTTGCTTTCGATGTAGTTCACCAATGATGTACTGCTGATGTTGATTTACGGTATACAACGAGGTGGCACATTGCTAGTCCCAATCTCTCTGAACATTTTGGCTCGCTACACTACTCCTTCCTCTCCTAATTCTGATTCTGCTGAGGCAGAATCTCTCTGGGCCTGCACATGGATTCCATGTTTTGATTATCTGTGGCTCGTGCAGACTTCTGAAAAACGGCAAGGATGCTGTCCGTTAATATGGATGCTGGATCAGTTTGTGACACTGATGTAGATGTCATTTAGATTTTGGAACAAAAACTGCAAAAAGCATTTATTCTAGGAGTTGTACTCTAATTCGGCAACGTTGGGACCTGGCCGTTGCGGGACCACAGATAAAGCAGAGAACAGAAATTGATCCCAAAGGGACCCCCCCCACCCCCGATATGAAAGGTAGAACAAATTTTAAACAGGAAATAATACTGTGGGGCAGCACGGTTAGCGCAACACCTTTACTGCACCAGCGATCCAAACGTTAGTACAAACTCCTTGCAGACAATGTGGGACTCGAACCCCGATTGGTGGTGGTGTAAAGGTCGAATCTGTCGCCATTAGTACAAACTCCTTACAGACAGTGCGGGACGTGAACCCCGATTGGTGGAGCTGTAAAGGTCGAATCTGCTGCCATTAGTACAAATTTCTTAAAGACAGTGTGGGACGTGAACCCCGATCGGTGGTGCTGTAAAGGTCGAATCTGTTGCTGTTAGTACAAACAGTGCAGGGTTCAAAGCCCAGTCCCAATTGTGGCAGACTCAACCTTTATAGTGGCAGTGATCGGGACTGGGGTTCGAAACCCACGCTGTCTATAAGACGTTGGTAATAATGGCAGCAGGTTCAACCTTTACAGCACCACCGATCGGGGTTCACATCCCGCACTGTCTGAAAGGAGTTTGTAAGTTTTCCCTTGGTCTGCGTGTGTTTTCCCGGGGCTCCAGTTGCCTCCCATCCTCCAGAAAGAACGAGGTTCTAGGCTAATTTGGGTGTCATTGGGCAGCACAGGTTTAAACGGCCGCAACCTGCTTCTCCTACATTGCAAATAAAATATAGAATTTAACTCAGCATTTGTGATGTGAAAACCTACAAATTTTACTGTGACTATAGTCAACCTGCTTCAAAGCGAATGATAGAACTTGAGTAATATTTCCAGCAGCTCTCTCCTCTCTACACAACAGTTTGGTGCTTGCACGCACCAAAATATATTTCAAAGTGCTTTCTTTTCCTGGCATTGGCTACTTATGCACTCAAGCGTGGACAAGGTAACGTTTTTTCTGGGCCTGGATCTCCTGAAATGGCGACTAGAAATGATTGCACAGGAAATGGTCTTGTCACAATGGTGCTGATGAGGTCAGTAATTCTCTGGGAGATGAATGGACATGCCAGGCAATAATCTGTGCAACCACATCCCACAAGGTCAAAACTAAGCTGGTGGTCCTTCAATGAGCAGAGAAATGGATGTTGCTAATTTTTTTGCTGACTAACTGTGAGCATTTGCTTCTACTAACATCTCCTCACATCCCAGATTCAGAGTATCACTGATGAGTCTCGTGGTGCTACGATAAGGAAGAATTCTGCGCGGCCCTCTTTGGAATTCCAGCCCATGGACCTTGACGACATTCCTAAAGAGGTAGTCTACAGCTCCCATGACTGCACATTTCCTTTCCCCTTTCACTTTCTCTCCCACGTGCTCTCTCTCTCTCTCGAGGTCATTCTCAGTCCCTCAGACCAGGGAATAGTTGGATCCCACCTGCCAGGTAATAAGGGAAGCAGAAAACTGTTAGAATGACACATAATGTTCAAAGAGTTGAGGCTTAAGCCATTCCATGGTATTTGGCTAATCCCGGGTATGTTCGATACTTGCATCGAGTGAAGGAAATAAAAAGGAGAAATTTGTTCAGAAGCCTTAAACACGTGAAAGAATATTCTGGAATGGCTTTATGTGATAAAGAATAAACTGCCTGGTAGGATGATGGAGACTGATGGAATCAGAACTTTCATTCGGTATTCAGATTAATAACTCGGGCATTGACACGTTGAATTGAATGGCTGAGCTGTAAATGTGGTTCAGCGGCAGGGCAAATGAGCAAGAGGCTAATTTGCTCCTTCTAATCCCACTGACTTCCTCCAGCAGACATGGAGTCTTGTGTGTTATCCCTCCACCCCGCCCTTCTGAAACTGCTCTGTTCATTCCTTTGACGGTAGTGCTCCTCACTCATGGAGAAGATGTTTTCCTGTCTGCACAAAGACAAAAAAGGTGGGAATTCGCAATGCAAAAACTGAAACTGAGCAGCATCTGTGGGGAGGAAACGGAATTAACACCGCGGCCGATCATTGGAAGTAAACCTGTGGGAGGGGCATCGAGAAAGAGCAAGGAAGGGGTGATGCAGCAATGGAGGCTGTTTTGTGAGTAGATTAGTTAGCATCTTGTATGTAGAACAAAAGTGCAGAGTTACAGAGAGAGATCAGTTGGTTCACCACAAATGCAGCGTCATCTTACCAATCTGAGATCCATTCAGGGATCTGAAAATGGCAGGAAAGAAATTTGTTCTTCCTCAGAATTCTTTGAAGGAGGGAACATGCTGCCCAATCTGGTCTGGGGCGACATGTGACACCTATTTTGCACTATTTGGTCAATCTTCAATGTCCCTGAATCTGGTGGTGCGTGATCTCGTCCTCAGGAATCTTGATGTTGACATGAGGAGAGTGAGATGAGCCTTTCAATACATTGGCTGCTTTTCCAAGTCAGCAAGGGTTATAAATGGGTTGACCAAGGGGAGGGGGATGTGTGTCATGGCTTGAGCCGTATTAGCAATCCTCTGCTGTCTCTTGGGCAAAACAGTTTCCGCACCATGCACTGAGGCACCCTGATTGGGTGCTTTCAGTGGTGCACCCATGGAAATTGTTATGGGATGCTAGTGACATGTCAAATTGCCTCGGGTTTCCTTGATCATTGCATCAATGTGGGGGAACCAGGATAACTTGCTGAAGTTGTTTAACTTTGAGAACTTAAAACTGTCCACTATCTCCACCTCTACACCTTTGATGTGGACGGGGGAGTGAGCTCAACATTCTCTTCCAGAAGTCTATAGACCAGATCCTTGGTCTTGGTGACCTTAAAAGAGAGGCTGTTGTCCCGGCACCTAGCCACAAGACCCGTTAGTGCGGCACCTCATTTTTGGTAGACATCGTGGGGTTTTATGTATGTAATTGGAGCTGCGTTTGGCGAGGCAGTCATGGATGTAGAAGGAGCCGGGTTGGGGGTCTGAGTACACAGCCCTGATGTACCCTGGTGTTGAGGACGATCGTGGAGGAAGTGCTGCTGCCAATCCTCATTGCTGCCTGAGGGAAGGAAAGTTGTGGAGCCAGTTGCAGATTGGGTCACGGCGCCAAGGTGATTTAGCTGGGCAATAGTTTGGTTTCGTACCGATCTGCTGTGGACTTGTTTCAGCAGTGCACGAGTTGTACAGGAGGGGAAGGTCAGTGAAGGGGCAGAAATATTGAATGACAAAGGGATCATTTTTGCCAATCATTTTGTCCTTAAATATGTCTGGAATCAGACATTTTGGCGCCTGCCAGACTTTATACTGAATCAAGACTTTTGTTGCCATTTTGATGTCCGCAGTTTGCCGCCGAATCTCGCATTTGGCGACAGACGTGGCATGTAATTTTTAAAAAATTTTCGTTAAAGATAATAAATATTAAGCCTTGATTAAAATTTGTTTCTTGGCGCTAACAGTTCAGCTACAACAGTTTATTCGCTTATTACAAAGCAAGGAACGGCACTTTGGGCTGTTGTGCAGGACCTTGCACTCGGGACAGCGGCCGTCGCTCTATCATGTCAATCTGAACGACAAGGTGCTGAGGCTTACCAGCGATGACTTAGTCAATAAGTCAGCGGGATGGGGTTGGGGGGGCACGGGTGGAAAACCAGGTGATCAAGGATCATGAGGGGATCAGTGTCCGATCCCCAGACAACTCGTCTCTGCTACCCTGAAAGGGCTCGGCAACAGGTTCCCTCCCACAGTCGGTCGCTGCTTACTCCCCGCCGAGCGCTGGTGAGCCTGCAGTGCCATGTTGGCCAGCTTGGCACGATAGAGCGATGCTGCTGTCCCGAGTGCAGGGTCCCACACGACAGCCCAAAGCGCCGTTCCTCGGTTCATGACAAGTATAATAAGTGAATAAATTGTTGTAGGCCAACTGTTAGTGCCAAACTGTCCTAGACCCAAATATCTATTAACCACTGCACTGAGTAAAGATCATCAACTTGAAGCATAATTTTTCTCCTGACCTGCTGAGGGTTTCAGCATTTTCTGTTTCTATTTCACATTTCTTGTTTTAAATCTCATGGCTTCATATCAAATGGAATGATTTGGATTTTATCCCTTCAGTTCAAACCCATTAAAGGCAGTAAACTGAGTCTGTGTGGTCAGGGCTATTCAGAAAATAGGATGCGGTATTGGTGACCCAGCGATCAAATCCATTGTGGAAACTTGTGAAGCTGAGTTAAATCTTATTTATGTTTGTGGACAAACACCAGATAAAATGGCCACAAACTTGTTGCATTTCCTTGTGAAGGAAAATCCAACCTTCAAAGTGAACACGCTGCTCAGCCCGGCCTGGGGCAGCATGAGGCACCCCTCCCACCATGGTTCATCTTTGGGAGTAATTGCCCATGTCTCAGGAACAGCTGATGTTGGCTCGTTTTCCCCTCTCTCTGACTGAAGCTTTTGCTCCATTTGGCATCTCCTAGGCCCAGTTGATACATGACAGGAACGCAGCTGCCCACGCTTCGGGGAGTGACCGTCTTACAGTTCCTCCGGAACGAGTGCACATGACCTGGACGAAAGAGAAAATCATTGCAGAAAAGAACAAGAGTAAAGAAACTGTATCACCAGAAGGTGTGAGAGATGTTTTTAACATGAAACCGTAAGTGGTTTTCAATTTTATTTCTATGATGCTTGCTCCCCTGCTGTCAATGTATTTTGAGTTGTCTGCTGTTGTAAGATGCCTTCGATTACAGTGATTGGTTTCCGACGGCCACGTCCCTGAGTCAAAAGGCACCAGTAGCTCAAAGTCCCATTTTCCAACTGACTCTGGTCACCTGGGTGATGGACAAAAAGAAGTGACACCCCCCCCCCCCCCCCCCCCCGGGCGGATCGATGATGGGCATCCTCTGTGAGTGGATGCACTGTCGGGATTAGGAATAGCCATTTAACCATCGTTGGAACCCTTTGCTACTTCCACTGCCGCACCTTTGATGTAGAGGGGGGTAGTGAGCTCAGTTTCTTGAAATCGTTCACGCATCAGAGAACTACATGGTGAGAAAAAAATTTGGATCCATTATTGCCATGTATTTGGCCACTATCCAAACAGGGAATATGATTACTGAGAGCTAGATTTGCTTCACAAATTGTTTATTTTCAGTGGTCGTGTTAGATGTTCCACCCAGGTCTGGAGGCTTAAGGGCAAATGAAGAGGTGAGGTTGTGAACTAGGTGAAGCTTTGAAATAATTTTCTTTCAATCAGGTTTCAATTAATATTCCTGCCACATTACTGTTTAAAATGACTTCCACCCATATTTGCATAATAAATTTGGGGGCGGCACGGTTGGCCTAGCGGTTAGCGCAACGCCATTACAGCGCCAGTGATCGGGACCTGGGTTCGAATCCCGCGCTGCCTGTTAGAGATTGTACAATCTCCCCGTGTCTGCCTGGATCTTCTCACCGTTCAAAATGCACTGGGGAGGGGGGGGCTTAATTGGGTGTAAAATGGGCAGCACGGTCTTGTGGGCTGAAATGGCCAGTAACCATGCTGTATGTCTACATTTAAATTACAAAATTAAATCTTCAGATAATTATTGGTCTTGAATACTTAGAAAGAAATCCGATATAACTTGAATCTTGTTTTACATTTTCACCCAGAGTTTTTGCATTTGAAAAAAAATAGTCCTGAGGTTTTGTGTTTTCCGTGACATGTACAGGTCCGTTCCCCAATTAGTACAGTTCTTAGCTGGTCATTTTCACTTGGTGCTCATTATAGGAAGCTTCACATTTCTGATGTGGCACCTCATCCCTTTAGAATGCTGCCACACTCAAGGTTTGTGAACTACTTCCCAATTTTAGGTCGGTATTTTTTGGGGGAGTCTGGAGGTGTCTGAACAAAGCCAAGCATACCTTTCAATCCCAAATATTTTTTTTACAAATCCTGCAGATTAACACAATTAATTGCAGAAACTATTCGATAACAAGCAATAATGCTCTCTAGTTGGCCGTGGGAGATCGGTGGCTGTGAAGTAATGCTGCATTTATTATTTACTGCGTGGGATGTTAGTACCTCGGGCTGGGATGGAGCAGTGGGTGGATTTGCATGGTATAGGTGATGAACTTTTATTTGTCCCTGAAGTGTGCGGGAAGATTTAACTGGGTCCCTTTGTGCAAGACAAGCATTTTATGAAGACGTGATAATGTGATGAGCTCCACACAGCCGGGACACATGGTAGTCAGTGGGAAACTTTCCTATTACAGCATTAACACTAAAGGTGGGTGGAGGAGCAGAGACTGCAGATCAAGAGAGTGAGCAGAGACTGCAGATCAAGAGAGTGAGCAGAGAAGTGGCAAATGAAATATAATGTCAGAAAGTGAACAGTCATGGTGGGGAAAAAAATAAATGGGCAGACCGTTCTCTAAGTGGGGGAGAAAATTGAAAATACCCAAATGCAAAGGGACCTGGGGGTCCTCGTGCAGGACGGCCTGAAGGTAAACCTGCAGGTTGAGATGGTGATGAAGAAGGAAAATGCAAAGCTGGCATTCACTTCAAGAGGGATAGAGCATTCTGTAAGGCCAGGGGGTGATGTTGAGGTTCTGTAAGGCCCTGGTGAGACCCCACTTGGGGTATTGTGATCAGTTTTGGGCTCCTCATTTAAGAAATGATGTGCTGACGTTGGAGAGGGTTCAAAGGAGCTTCACTGGGATGATTCCGGGAATGAAAGGGTTATCATACGAGGAGTGTTTGACATCTCTTGGCCTGTACTCGTTGGAATTTCGGAGAATGATGGTGATCTCATTGAAACAAGGCATGGACGGAGTCAACATAGAAAGGTTGGGAGAGGCTAGGACAAGAGGGCATAAATTCAGGTTGGAACAGAGATGCGGAGGAATTTCTTCAGCCAGAGGGCGGTGAGTCTGTGGAATTTGCTGCCACGGGCGGTTGTGGAGGCCGGTCGCTGGGTGTATTTAAGACAAAAATTGATAGGTTCTGGATTCGCCAGAATCTGGGGAGAAGGCCGGGCAGTGGGGCTGAGTTGGAAAATTAATCCGCTCATGATTAAATGACGGGACAGACTCAATGGGCTGAGTAGCCTATTTCTGCTCCAATGTCTTATGGTCCTATAAGTTTCTAATGACCAATCAAGTCACCAGCTTGCAAACGAGAATAAAATTTGCTTGGCGGGCTAACTGAAGCTGCACGTAGAAAGTCTCAGCACCGCATGGCTTCAGATGCTTTAGCCGATTTACCCTCAGTTCTCTGCAGCGTCTGGTTCTGCCCATTCTAGAGAAATTTAGAATGGTGTCGCAGGATTGGAAAATTATAGCTGACAGGAAATGGCTTGGCTTCTTTACTTTGGAACAGAGGATACTGCAGGAGATAAGTAAAGTGCATAAGATGATTTGGTCCTAACTGATCATTATGGGGTGAATCTAGTTCCCTTAGCCAATGTGCCAAAACCACAAGGCATAAATTTGGTTATGGGTCAAAGAATTAGAGGGGGAGATGAGACACATGCACGGCCTCAGGATAAAAGGATGCCCCTTTAGAACAGAGATGAGGAGATTTCTTCAGTGAGAGGGTTGCACATTTGTGGAATTCGTTGCTACAGACAGCTGTGGAGGCCAAGTGTTTGGGTAGATTTAAAGCAGAGGTTGAGAGGTTCTTGATTGGTAAAGGAGTCAGACATCATGGGGAGAAGGCCAGAGATTCAGGTTGAAAGAAAAAATAAAACAGCCATGACTTAAATAGCAGAGCAGACATGATGGGCTGAATGGCCTCATTCTGCTCCAAAGTCTTTTGGTCTTATTTTCATCATAGCTTCAACCTCACTCTGCAAAGATTACAGAGGCACCAACCCTCATTTACAGTTGCACAGCGGGTAGGTGTCTACTTGAAGAGACCTGCGCAAGTGTTAGGACGTCAGATTAGGTTGGACAGTTTTTTATTTGGACAGCACATGTATGTGACTGAACTAAAAGAAGCGATTGACCAAGGAAGCTGCAAAAGAATTCACCTTGGTGGAATTATTAAGGTTTATTGGAAAAATCAATGATGGTTGCGATGACCGTACTTTAACATATTACATGAAAGTAAATAACGACAGTCGCGCTGTTGGACCATCGTAAGTAGGGGAGCACCTGGATACGTGAGAGCCATGGAGGGGGTAGACAGTCAGCACCTTTTCCTGGGGGCAAGAGTAAATACCAGAGGACCTCTGTCAAGGTGACAGAAGGAAGGATTAGGGAAGACATCAGAGCTATGTCAGAGAGTGGTGGGTGCCTCGAATGCATTGCCAGGGATGGTGGGGTAGGCCAGTACAATAGGGTCATTCAAAAGGTTCTCATGTAGGCAAGTGGAGGTAAGAAAATTACAGGGTTATTGGTGTGAGGTAGAGATGGATTAGATTGTTATGGAGGAGGTTTACATTGGGTCAGCAGAACATTGTGGGCCTGAACTGTGCTATAATGTGGTTCTACCATAGTGGTGCACAAGATCATTGGGGGTTTAAATAGAGAATCAACTGGAATAATTCAAGAACTTGGAGGACACTGGTTTAAAGTTATAAGTGGATGTGATCTTTACAAAGAATAGTTCTGATTTGGAATTTGTATTTTTTAATCAGGGTGGTGAGAACAGAATCGGTGCCTTCAAATGGAACTGGACCGACACTGGATAGGGTGTACCTTGCAGGGGAATGGGCAAGATGAGATCTCTATGAGGAAGCTGGATAGACTTAGTGGGTCACAGAGCCTCCTCCCCCTCTTCTAACGGCCCTCCAATTCCATGAAATTGCAACCATGTGGGTTGCTGAAGGGACAAGTTTCACTTTCTTTTCAATCCATTTCTTTTCCTTTTAAATTTGCAATAATGCAAAAAATTAAACAATACAATTATATATAGAAATACAAATTACAATAAAAAGGAAAAACCAACCCCCTTCCTTTCCCCCCCCCCCCCCCACTAATTCAAAACCCCGGCCACTAGACAAGGTTGGGGACAACAACCTGGAAACAGGCAGCACAGCATTGAAGGGTAGAACAACCCTCACCCTTCAGATTGTGGCCATGGTCCATAAAAGGGCCTTTTATGTCTTTAGGAAATTAGTATTTGACTCTATTTTTTTTCTAATCTTAGACAAGACATGGTATCATTTAACCACTGTGTATGAGTGGGTGGGGATTTATCCGTCCATTTCATCAAAAATGCGCGTCTGGCCATCAATGAAGCAAAAGGTCAAATCTGATTTTGAGTTGAAGTCATTAAAATGTCACCATCTTGAAATGATCCAAAAAGAGCAATTATTTTTGAACATTATTAAATCTGAACTGATGCTGAACGTCCTTGATTTGTCAAGTGGTGGCAGGGAGCGAGAAGGCTCCCTGGGGTCCAGCTACCCTCGAGGCCTGCACCTCTTCACGCACAGAGCCATGGCAAGTCGGGCTTCCAGGTCGTGTGCAGGGCTGGGGAAACAGTACAGGCAGCCAGCACAGGCAGTACAAAGGCTTGATTATCTCTCAACATAATAGAGCAATTACAATTTGATGATGTTCGGCTACATAAGGATATTTGCAATGCTCTGAATATTAGAATGTTCGGAAATATGGGCAAGGTGTCTGTACACTCGATTGTACGCTCCTGTTGTTTTTAACGATGTACTCTTCAAAAACTCTCTTGTTAACTGCGCTGTAAATTCCTGTGAAATTTAGCGCGATTTTAATGTTTGAACTTTGCAGTAACGTTGTCTTTTTTCTCTTTCTTCTAGAGAATGGGGAAATCTGTAAGTTTCATTTCATCTTTATTTAATCTGTATTTCTTGTGTGTAAATAATACTTTTCAGCACATGATATCTCCACCCAAAGCTTTGGTTACTCCAGTTTTGAGAAAGTTTGCTCTCAATTCGATTTATTATTAAAAGGTTAAAGATTCTATTATTGTCATGTAACACTACATTTACAGTGTAACACATGAAATTCTTTAACTTTTGTCTACTGTGAGGCAGACAGAGAGTTGCCACTTTGTCCAGCATTCCTCATAGAAACCTACAGCCCCTGGTGTTCCCAGGTGGTCTCCCCTCCAAAGCACTGACCAGGCCTGAGCCTGCTTAGCTTCTGAGATCAGGCAGTCCCAGGCGTATTCGGGCTAAGACCAAGGGTTCTTTTTGTGGGCCAATGCCTGGCTGTGTCTGATGAAATTTTCACGCGATGTTCCTTGAAGGCCCCATCTATTTCCTGAACTCCTTACCCAGCCCCACCACGTATGGTCGAAAATGAGCACTTTGAGCATAACTGGTATTCATGGGCTTGGCCACAATCACCTTGGACAGTGAAGGTGGGGATTCACACTCAAGCGTAGGACTCTTCCTGACCTAGCGCATGAGGATGATGAGCTAAAGCTGACAAACAAGGAGGCTAGGCTCCTTCAGATTAGATACACGCTGATCATATCAAAGAAATGACATACGTGGCTCTTCTTCTTCCTCCTGTGCACCTCTACGCCTTCTCTGGCTGAATTTCCTGCACTCCCACTCCTTCCCCATCCTGCTCCCATGTACCATGATCGACGAAAGGCCTTGTTGTCGTCTCACAGCGACATCAACGCCAATTGGTTTACACTGATGACTCAGAGGTACACCGTTCTACTTTTCCAGTATTCCATTGGGTGAATTTTTTAAATAAGGATCAACAAAAAGAAATTGCTGAATATCCCAAATAAAAGCAGTGTTGGTAATGTATGCCAGAAAGCAAATGTAGAGAGGGAAATGGAGTTGATATTTGTGCCACTGGCCTTTCACCAACTGACTGGTCCCTAATACAAATCGGAAAGGCTGGCATTGATTCAGTGGGGAGTCTGCACATTACTGAAGGGCTTCACCTCACTGTTTTCACTTTCACATGGCCCACATCTTCCTTTCCTTTCCCTGCCCTCTCTAACTCCATCCACCTGGCCCTGTTGACCGCACATCCTCCCATTCCCTCCTCCCAGTCTCTGCTTCTCATGCATTTAGTTCTTATCATGACATTTTCTCTACCGATACATCTCAAAATGTCTTCCTTTTTCTTAATTGTTGCTTCCCTCCCCCACCATAGTTGATAAGATAATCCGTCATACCTGTTGCATTTGCCACACCACAGCTTCGCTCCCTCTAGAACAAGGATAGCATTTTCTCGTCCCTGCTTTCTACGCCGATAGCCTCCAAATTCAATGCATCATCTTCAAAATTATTTTTGTCCTCTCCTTGCTGCAGTCAGAGGTCCCCACCTGCTTCAAAAGGGCATCAGTCAACCCGGTGCCCAGGAAGATCAATGACTACCCTCCAGTGGCAATAACTTGTACAGTGATTAAATATTTTGAGAGGCTGGTCATGGCCAGAATTAACACGGACCTAAGCAAAGATCTGAACTCGCTGCAATTCACCTATTGTCATAATCACTCCACAGGAGATGCAATATCATTGGCTCTTCACTCAGCTCTGGATCACCTCAAAAACAGCAACTCATACATATGGCTGCTCTTCATCAACTACAACTCAGCCTTCAACACCATTATTCCCTCAGCACTGGTCAAGAATTTGCAAACTCTGGGCCTCTGTACCCCCCCACCCCCCCCCCCCCCCCCCGCAACTGGATCCTTGAATTCCTCATCGGAAGACCACAGTCAGTATAAATTGGAAATAACATCTCCTCCTCAATGATTATCAACACAGGCGCACCCCAAGGATGCGTGCTTAGCCCACTGCTCTACTCGTTATAAATCCATGACTGCCCAGGAACAATTCCAAAGCTGTCTACAAATTTACCAATGACACCACAGTTGTCAGCAGAATCGCAAACAGCAATGAGAAAGTGTACAGGAGGGAGATTGATCAGCTTGTGGAATGGTGTCACAGCAACAACCTTGTGGTCAACATCAGCAAAACCAAGGAGATGATTGTGGCCTTCAGGAGGAAGTCCAGGGAACATGACCCAGTCCTCATTGAGGATTCAGTTGAAGAGAGGATCCACAACTTCAAATTCCTGGGTGTTAACATCTCCGAGGATCTGTCCTGGAACCTCCATATTGATGCAATCACAAAGAAAGTTCGCCAGCGGCTACACTTTGTCAGGTGTTTGAGGAGATTTGGCATGTCACTGGAGAGCATTATGACTGGTTGCATCACTGCCTGGCTTGGAGATCCAAACGCTCAGGACAAGAACAAACCCCAGAGAGTTATTAACTTGGCCTGCAACATCACAGGCACCAGACTCCACTCCATCGAGGACATTACACGAGACGGGGTCTTAAAAAAGTAGCCTCTGTCCTCAAGGTCATGACTTGGTCAGGACCATCGATTCTGATTCTGATCACATAATTTCCACCATGGTTAATATCATGCCATTACCAGACAGGACTGTCCTTTCAATGTTCCCAAGGGATTGTTTCCTCAATTATTCCCCAGTTTAATGCCATCTCCACCAATACCTTCTCGTACAGTCGTGGTAGGTGCAATATCTGCCATTTTACCCAATCTCTTCACCATCCAGAGTTTCAACCACTCCTTCCAGCAATGATTCATTTGTATTTCCAATTTAACATATTGCATTGAGTGTTCATGATGTCAGCGCTTATGCATTCAAGCAACAGAAAGCACCACTTTGGATACAATCATTTGCTTTTATCTCTATGGCACCCATTCTCAAATGGCTTGACGAGGGGCCACTGTACGTTTCAGGGAGCCCACAGACTGAAATCATATAATATCCTTTGTGTTCCTTTGAGTACAGAAGAAACCAACTAAATGACTGCTTCAGAGGGAAGGGGCTCCTAAACTTGGAGTCAAAGAAAAGGTTGAGCATTGGCTGCTTTATTTTGTCATCGTTTGCCTGCCAGATCAGCTATAGTAATAAACCCTCACCGCCACAGGGTAGCCCAGGCTACATTGTTTCCTCACCTCCTTCCCATCACAGACCTTGCACCTGCCCTTCTCCACACCTTAAAAAATGTACTGTCTTTCTTCCCCGGTTCTGATGAAAGATCATCACCTACAAAAGGCCATTCTATTTCTCTTCATTGACCTATTGTGTGTTTCCAGCATTCTCTTTTCTTGCTTGTTGAAAAAAAAGATTGACTTTTCCATTTGTTGACTGCTATATTTTTAAGACTTTTTTTTACACCTACAGCACAGTAACAGGCCATTCAGCCCATGAGCCCATGCCACCCAGTTAACCTACAACCCCCCCCACCAAAATGTTTGGAATGGAGGGAGGAAACCGGAGCCTCCCCGGGGGGAAAGCCCATGCATACACGGGGAGAACATACAAACTCCTTACAGGCAGAGCAGGACTCACACCCCAGTCCCAGTCACTGGCGCTGAAACGGTGTTGCGCTAACCCACTATGCCAACTGTGTTGCATTTAACATCATTTCTAACTTGCTTTGTTGTGGAGCAGAATGTGAAATTTTAAACTTTGATGGAGCGGAGCAAGGCTTGTTGACAAGAGAGCAGATTTTCATACATAATATCTTAAGTTACCTTGATTTGAACAAGCCATTAAACTTTTGGATTGTGTGTGCTGGGAAGGACTAAAATGTTTTTCATTTGCATGTATTTTGTCTCTACAAAATTTTACTCATTTTAAATTCAATGTAAAGATAATTTTTAGTTGTTACAGTGAACTGCTTAAGCACAATGTAAACTTGAATGTTTAATGTGCCTGGTTTCTAGAAAATTTGAAATAAGAGTCTAATGATCCCATTCAAAATATGTCATACTGGAAGGAAGATGGTAAGGGAAAAACCCACTCTTTGATGGCAGCTTTGTTAACGACAAAGGTTGCCCAAAGACAAAAGATATTGGGATCAGGATCATCTATATTCTCCCAGCTATTTCATAGCCAGTATCAGCCATGATTTGTGTGGTAGCAATGAGTTGAGATCCCACCAATTAAACAAACTGATAAGCGTTGGCAGATCCACGGATGTTCCTCAGAAGGGGGAATGGCCAAATCCATGATTGGCTCTGACTCATGCATGGCTGTAATTCTTACCCATGCAATTGCCTATTTAAATGCCCTCTTTGGGATGGCCTTTTTACTTTGCTTTAGTAAGTTAGTCATGTCACTGCTCTTGGATGGTTTATCTGAGTGGAGGCCATTAGGTATGTGGTTTTTAGCCAGGCTGTTGAAAATTCGTAGAAGTCAGGGGAACACGACCCAGTCCTCATTGAAGGCTCGGCAGTAGAGAGGGTCAAGAACTTCAAATTCCTGGGTGCCAACATCTCCGAGGTGTGAATATGCCACAGTCTGTAAGGAGTTTGAACGTTCTCCCCGTGACCACGTGGGCTTCCCCACCACGTTCCAAATACATAGGGTTAATTAGGTCACATGAGTATAATTAACTGGCATGAAATTTTAAAAAGTTGTTCCACAATAGTGGCTCCAAAACTAGGGACTTAAGTTGAAGATGAACATGAGCAACTCTGTTGGTAAATTCAAGAAAAACTTTTTCCTCATTAGAATGTGGAATTGTTGCCACAAAGAGCTGTTGAGATGAGAGACATGGAGGTTTTAAAGGGATAAACTGGATTTACACCTGGTGAGAGAACATAGGGGTGCATTGCTGAATGTTATCTCATGAAGAATGGGAGAGACTAAACGCTACATTTTTAATCCATGGGACGACAACTGCACTTGCTGCCCACAAATTTCTCGTTAGGGTAAATTCCCTCTCTCATGACAGTGATTGGCATTGTCCAGGGCAACTAGCAACAGCTTGTCACAATAAAGAATCCTTACATGCTGCAAACCAGGAATGGAAAACCTTGATTTTTCAGCTAATATTTTCAGCAAACCAAACAAAGGCTGCAACATACACACCATGTTAGGACAAAAGCTGAAATGTTGAGCTTTTAAAACTAGTGGTTCTCAACCTTTTTTTTCCCACTCACATCCCACTTTAAGTCATCCCTAGGCCATCGGTGCTCTGTGATTAGTAAGGGATTGCTTAAGGTGGGATGTGGGTGGGATGGGAAGGTTGAGAATCACTGCTCTAGACCCAATCATTACTGAAATATTTTGCTTGAGAAAAATTGTCATTGTTATGGAGTCAGAAATCTGAATTTGTTACAAACTCAAATCCCCCAACTAGCAACTGGTTTCATAACATCACACATCTACAAGATTATATTAAACAGACAGGCAATTTTTTTCTATTGAATTTGAATGAACAAAAATGAAGATGGTCTATTTTCAATCTTGTATTGTTCCAATTCCCAAACTGGGATTATTTTGGGATAACTTAATATGCGAGAACATGGAACAGTATTGGGGACACGACAACTGCCTGCGTTCTCGGCCCTGCCTGTTCATCTTTTTGCCCCTAAATGCCTAGTAAACAGTGCTATTTTATTGGCGTGTTCTGAATGTCAACAGGACTGTTATCCTCTAATTTTTTTTTTTAAACCTCTGTCTTCCTAACTTGTCCACCTGTTAGGTGGACGAAAACTTCTGATCATCTGATTCTGAGTAACCATCAATAATTCATCACTTCCCCTGTTTCAGGAACCAATCGAATGTCAGGCGGATGCATACTGCAGTGAGACTCAATGAGGTGGTGGTTAACAAATCACAGGATGCCAGGCTTGTGTTACTGAACATGCCCGGTCCCCCGAAAAACAAACAGGGGGATGAAAACTGTATCCTTTTTATCTCAGTGACCACAGAAATTGCGATGATGCTTTTATTACCACTGCAATTAGTGATCATGTATCTTTGAATGGCTCTCAGAGAGCTGTATGGTGCCTATATGGAAAGGTCCTCAGCACGTTATTCTTTCTGAAAGCCATGTTTTGAACACTTTATCAAAGGTACGGTTGGCATAAGTGGCCAGCGATCGGAACCCAGGTTCGAATCCTGCGCTGTTTAAGGAGTTTGTGCGTCCTCCGTGTGTGTGGGGGGTGGGGGGGGGCTTTCCCCGGGGCTCCAGTTTCCTCCCACTGTTTCAAAAGTACCAGGGCTGTAGTTTAATTGGGCAGCACGAGCGCGTGGGCCGAAATGGCCTGTTACCGTGCTGGATGTATGCATTGCCAACATCTTACAGAAGTCCACACCATTTCCAGATACTGTGAAGAACTTTGTCAGAAAGATGCAGGTGATTTGTTTTGTTGACTCACTGGCTCCCATTTTTCATTTAACTTGGAGCCAGACATCCAGACACCACATTGCATGCACCCCAGTCTCCTCCTCTCATCTTGCACATAATTGCTCGACATGTATTACAAGATAGTTCCACTGAACTGTTGCCATTTCAGTCCCCTTCCAGACCTACTTATACATCCGAGGCAGCTGCTTCTCTTCAGCGACTGTAGTCAAGGAGATTCACAGAACAGAAATTTGCCCCATCTTGTCCATGCTAGTCCCATTTGCCGATGTCCAGCCCATAATCCTCCAGATATTTCCAATCCATGTATCTGTCTAAAAAGGCAAGCGTTACAATTGTCCCCACTTCTCCCTCATCTTCTGGCAGTTCATCCCATTTACCCACCAGCACCCACTGTGTGGAAAATGCCCCTTTTAAATCTTTCCCTTCTCACCTTAAGTCTAAAGCCTGAGTGGGTTGGGGGAGGGGGGGGTAGTGTGGAGAGAGGCTATGCATTGTCCAAGCCCCTCATTATAAGAAGAGCCTCAACAAGGTTTATATTGCTCCAGAAAGAAAAGTCCCAGTCTATCCACCCTCTGCTTACAATTCATGTCCACCAGTCCCTAGCAACTGTCTGGTTCATCTTTTATGCTCCCTTTCGAGCTGAACAATATCTTTCTATTTTGCTGGAAGACCAAACCTGCACACAAAACATCCTCCTCCCCTCTGTACTCTGACCAATGAAGACAAATGCGCCAAATGCTTTTACCACCATGTCTACCCATTTCACCACTTCTTTGGAACTGTGCATGTGTATCTCGAGGTTTTTCAGGGCCCTACTATTCACTGTACAAGCCTTCTCAGTTTCAACCTACCAAAGGACATTACTGCACAGAAACAGGCCCCTTCAGCCCTTCTAGTCTGTGCTGAACCATTTTTTGCCTAGTCCCACTGACCGGCACCCAGTTTATAGCCCTCCATCCTTCTCCTATCCATGTACCTGTCCAAATGCCTCTTAAATGTTAAAATTCAGCCCGCATTTGCCACCTCAGCTGGCAGCTCATTTCAGACTCCATCCACTCTCTGTGTGAAGAAGTTTCCCCTAAACTTTTCCCCTTTCACCCTTAACCCATGTCCTCTGGTTTGTATCTCACCGACCCTCAGTGTAAAAGCCTATATATTTGTCTATCCCCCGCATAATTTTTAATACCTCTATCAAATCTGCTCTCGTTCTTTTACGCTCCAGGGAATAAAGTCCTAACCTATTTAACCTTCCCCTGTAACTCAAGTCAGGGCAACATCCTAGTAAACCTTCTCTGCACTCATTCTATCTTTCCTGTAGTTAGGTGACCAAATCTGCACACAATGCTCCAAATTTGGCCTAACCAATGTCTTATACAACTTCACCATATCATCCCAACTCCCAGTATGCCAAAAGCTCTCTTTACAACCCTATCCACCTGTGGGCATCACTTTCAGGGAATTATGTACAGATATCCCCCACTGTCTTAAAATAGACCATTCCTGTGAAACCTTTCATAAGCCAAAATGGCATGAAGCAATTACCATAAATTTATATGGGAAAAGTTTATTGAGCTTTCGAAAACTCAACTGCCCCACTCTCTCCCAACAGGCACTCTGAGTTCCCACGCTGATCCCACTGCCCCGCGCTCTCTTGACTGCCCACTATCAATCCCCATGCTGATCCCACTGCC
This sequence comes from Narcine bancroftii, assembly GCF_036971445.1. Lineage (NCBI taxonomy): Eukaryota > Metazoa > Chordata > Chondrichthyes > Torpediniformes > Narcinidae > Narcine > Narcine bancroftii. The sequence goes on along the minus strand of NC_091469.1, from coordinate 316,145,550 downwards.
CCACACTCTTCCAGCAGCCGCTCTCAGTCCCCACACTAATCCCACTGCCCCACGCTCTTCCAGCGGCCACTCTCAGACCCCACACTGATCCCATTGACCCACACTCTTCCAGCAGCTGCTCTCAGACCCCACACTGATCCCATTGCCCCGCTATCTCCCGACAGCCCGCTCTCAGACCCCACTCTGATCCCACTGCCCCGCTATCTCCTGACAGCCCGCTCTCAGACCCCACACTGATCCCACTGTCCCGCACGCGCTCTCCTGACAGTCCGCTCTCAGACCCCATACTGATCCCACTCCCCGCGCACGCTCTCCCGACAGCCCGCTCTCAGACCCCATACTGATCCCACTCCCCGCGCACGCTCTCCCGACAGCCCGCTCTCAGACCCCACACTGATCCTACTGTATCACCCTCTCCTGACATCAGTCCCGACTATCAGTCCCCTCACTGATCCCAATTCTGAGTCACACTCCCAGACTTGCATGTCTGTCCCTGGCCTTTTGTACTGTCCCAGCCTGACTAGAGGAACCACATCCTATTTTCTGTCTGGGCCTTCTCCAGCCAGATGGAGCCAGATCCTGCTGGATTCCCTGATGACCCACATTCTGCAAGAGGAGCATTCCCCTGCCTGGGATGCCATTCCCTCCGTATATGACGAGGAACAAAATATATGATATGGAAAACCTACCCTGACCTGTGCCAACTGCTGAATACCCTTTCTGACTTCAACTCCTGCACCACAATGTTAGCCTCCTAAGCCAAAGTCTTATCATTCCGACAGGGTCCACTCTGGCACGGTCCACCCCAAGACAGTAACAGGTAATTTCAGCCCACGAGTCCATGCAGCCCTATTAACCTACATACCTGGTACTTTTCAAAAGTTGGGAGGAAACTGGAGCACCCGGGAAAGACCCACGCAGACACGGGGAGAATGTACAAACTCCTTACAGACAGCACAGGATTCGAATCCTGTTCCGTTTGCTGGCCACGACACCAACCAGACCACCCAAACTCACATCTGCACCCAGGATGAGGACTTCCATGCCAGATCATCAGAGATGTCCTCCTTCAACCAACGTGGCTTTCCATCTACCACCATCAACTTGGCCCTCACCCGCATATCCTCCATTACCCACATATCTGCCCTGGCCCCCTCCGCCCCCACATACACAAGGACAAGATTCCTCTTGTCCTTACCTCTCACCCCACCAGCCTCTGCATCCAACACATCCTCCTCTGCCATTCTCTGGCTTTCGTTAACCTGCCCGCCTCGCTTCGCCTTCCCTCAGCCCTGTCTCGTACTCTGGGTTCCTCCCCCAGCCCAGCACCATCTGAATTCTGAGAGTTCCTGCTTCTGGCTCAATTTTCTTATTCCTTGAGGAAGGGCTTGGTCCCGAATCATTGTTGATATCTCTTTGTCTCCTATGGATGCTGAAAAGACCGGCCAAGTTCCTCTAACATTTTGGTGTGTTTTTAAGGATAAGCAATGGTTGGCAAAGTGGAAAGCTGTGGCACTCGGGGTTTCTACTGGAGAGCGCCATACCTCTATTCTCACCCTCACTGTGCCTATAAGAAGCCACTGGAGCCCTAAAAGCCTTGGGTCCGTGTTTCTCATCTCCCTCTTAGACTCCTGACCTGAAGCTTTGGTCTGCCCTTCCCAACGCCCAATTAAATGGGGCCCTGGTGATTCACATGGCCGACTTGAGGATAACGCACACCATCCTTAACCCAGTACATGGCAGATATGGAGTTCCTGGAGGTGCTGACCGAGGGCCTGAACAGAGTGCTGATGGTGCGAGGTGGGGGCAGTGAAGTGATCACCATTTACTCCTAGACCCACAACCCCACGGCTTGCCTTGAAGCATATTTACCAAATGGTGCCAACAAATTTCATCAGTGACATGGACGGGGAGCTTTTTGTATTTCATCTGCTGCTGGTATTTTTGGTAACGACAGAAGAGCATCCTGACAGTGAAGGGACTTCTCGGGTGTTCGTTCCCGTTGGCTCCAAACGGTTGGAGTCATTTGCTGCACTTTCCTTAATGGAAGCAAAAAAAAACTCGCACTCAAAGCTTGTTTTGTGTTTTCATTTCACTCTTTGAACAGTTCTTTATCAATCCTGCCATCTAAATGTGTACTGCTGTCAATAGCGCTGGTGTGTAAAATGGCACAAGTGGAGAACGGTGATACCTCTGCTTTCCACAGCAAGAGACTGGTCAAAATGGAGAAGGGTATGAGAAAGATGGACTATGGGGGGGAGGGGGATTGTTTATTCTGCCTATGTTTTGTTTGTTTAAATAAGTGTGCATTTGGTTTTGTGTTCTCACAAGGGACTATGTGCAGCTGGTATCCAGGCCCTTGCCAGTGCTGACCACCAGGGGGCCTTTTGCTCCTTTCCTTCCACGCAGCTTGAGACATGTCCCCTCCGTTCAGAAGCGGATTGTTTTTAAAAGATGGGGGAGGGGGGAGAACGTAATCTTGAACCAGGGCGCCAGGCTGCTTGTCGGCCCTTCCCGCCATCCTTGACACATCGTTCTTTTGTTTCTTTGAAAGGTCCTCTGATTCGTTGCAGTAGGATAGGTTTGAGAACCCACCTTCTTTCCACAAATGCACACAATGTTCCAGAGTAAATGAATTTTACTGGTAGGAATGAACTATAAATAATGTTTTGTCACATACATTTTCTACAAATGAAAAACCAGCATTAAAAATAACAACTTGTGTATCGAACTGAATGCATGTAGGAGTTTCTTCATTGAGATGACAGTATATTATTTCTGTGATGAGAAAGCATTTTGCTTGTCCCTGACCTGGAATGGATGACCAGTTTTCTCTTGCATAGCCTCATTTAATGTGTGTGATCATTATACATCATGAACCACAGCATCAAGTTCATATAATTGCACCATTTTCCACTCGTTCTCAGCAATGAGAAGAAAAGCTCCCTTCTGTTTCCGAGTTCCGGGCTTTCCATCGCCTGACTTTGTCCACAGCCGCTCCCATTCACGTTCTATTTGAGTCACCGTGTTCACTTTGCAGAAATGAGGGAGCATCACCTGCAGCAGACTCTGACCCTGAGTTAACCTCTGCAGGTCATGGACAGGGTTTTGGGTTGCCAAGGAGAGTACTTTCAGGCTGTGATGAAGATTGAGGCAAAACAGAGGCAAGTGCCTGCAGTAGTTCCTCCACCCCTGCCCTCATCTTCCTTGTCTGAAGATGCTTCCCTTCACTGCTGCTGTTCCATGTCGCTGACAGCCCAGACCCAGTCGGAGTGGATCACCATTGACCTGAACCTGAACCCTGTGGACCTTTCGATCCCACCAGGGTCCAATTACATCCCTTTTCCTTTTGTATTTTAAAGTAAATTCTCGCCTTCCCCTGGCCTCTTCTCAACTAAATGTGAGTTTGATTTCTCTTTGCTGATGAGATCATCTGCCCTGCATTCCACTCTGTTCAATCTTGCAGCAACTTGTACTTCCTTATGCTTGGTTACAACGCGAAATGCGGTTAGATTTCTACAAATTTACCTTCAGTCAGTATAATTTTGTTTTTGTTCTGGCAACTTTCCAACTTTAGTGCATTTCAACATTAGAGAAAGAACTGCAGGATTACCAGAACACTAATTTAATTGTACTGAATGTATTTGTTCTCTCTCTCCCCCCCCCCACTAAAGATGAAGTTGGCATAGACCCCACCACCCCCCCCCCCTCCTCACTGCATCAATTAGGCATGAGAGCTGGTTCAATAATGTCTGTGTTGAACCTTGTGAAGACTCACTGTGCTCAGTCGACCATGCCACCATACTTGCAAATCTATGGTTATTTTGGTGAAAACTGCACAGGTCCAAGATTGAAATGTATCTGTGGTTGCTTTATGTGCCTTTTTGCCTTTTGAGGATAGGGTTCCATGAGTTAAACCGATGGAGAACCTGCATTTTTTTTTCAAACTGTGTAAAACAATGAAAGTGGACTTTTTATTTCAGCAAGAGTGAAACAAATTGCGTTACTCGGGATGTGGAAATTAGAATTTCATCTGCACTTTCTATAGAATCATGGCAGTAGTGCTTTAATGTACATATTCCAAAGCGTAATAGCGTTCAAGGTTTAAAAAAACCATCGAACTTGGAAGGAATCTGCATAAATTCACTGAAAATGCCCTCTTTCTAAAATAAAAAGTGATTTAGTTTCAAAGCCACAAGGAACAGATGCACCATTTGACTATTTCAAAGAACAGGTGATTTTCTTTTCGTTTTATGTTGGTCGTATGGGTGACTTGCGTGGATTATATTTTCCTCTTCACGTTATATTCCTTGTGAATAGTTTTTCTGCTAAAAAAAACTTTAATAAAAGGAGCGTTGGCTTTGGGGAGCTTTCATTGCCACCATATTCCTGGAGGGAGCTGGTGTGAGGGAAACAGGGTTTGTTCAAAAACAAACTGGAACAGTTGAAAAAAATATTTAACATTTGTCTTTATAAATTACAAAGTATATTTTAGAACCTAAAACACTACGGCCCAGTACAGGCCCTATGGCCCTCGATGTTGTGCTAAGCCATGTATTCCTTGAATAATCCCTCCCTACGCCGTTACCCTCTATTTTGATCTAAAATGCCCCCAATGTTTCAGCCTCCAGCAAGGCACCCACTACTCTCTGTTTAAAAGAACCTACCCCTGATATCTCCCCCAAACTACCCCTCCCCCTTCATTTTGTGCACGTCCTCTGGGGTGTGCTATTTGAAACGTTTAACATTGATAAATTGAAACCTCTGGCCTTTTAAATCTTTCTACCATTCGTGGACAATGGTAAAACAATGTATAATCTATCCAGTTGAAATTATTGCAGTACATTTTTACTGCACACCAAGAAGTTGTCCACAAACCTTGGCAGCACGGTTTGGTGTAGTGGTTAGAGCAACGCCATTATAGCGCCAGCGGTTGGGATCGGGCTTCGAATCCCACGCTGTCCGTAACGAGTTTATACATTCTCCCTGTGTCTGTGTGGGTCCTCCCCGGGAGGCTCTGGTTTCTTCACACTTCAAAACGTACCGGGGGCTCATGGAAAAAGTTGGCCTGATGGACCCACCGTGTCCACATGCTCTTCTGCTCCACCGAACTTGTTTCCACTTCCCTCTACACCATTGTGTTCTTCCCACTGCACCCCCCGTCCAGTCCTTCCTCACCGACATCCACGTTATTCCACACACCCTTGTTACAAGCCCAAAGGACCCCAAAACCCAGCAGCAATAGATATTCACCACGACAAGTAATTATTTAAACCAAAGTTGTTTTTAATTATCGTTAAACGTGAAAACAGAATCAAACTTTAACTTATCACTATTAACTAACTTAACCCCCTTCTAATTCTAACCGCGTGTGTATAAATTTAAGAAAAGTTCTTTGGTTCACAGACCAATCTCACTTCTCATTCCTCCAAGTTCTCTGGTTGCAGGCAATTCTTGTACTGTGCACAGAATTTAACGACTATAAAGTTCACCAGGCTTTGATGCTCGAAAGGTAAATGTTTATTGCTCAGGAAGGTTCTCATAGGGTTTGCAGAGAGAGATTTGTTGTTCAAGGATTTCCACAACTGAGGACCACCATTAGTCACCTCAATGTCTTGCTGATGAAACTTGCCCCATCAGGGTTCTCCAGATGGTAACTTATTTCTTTCAGGCTACCACAGAGTTCCTGTCTGTTCCACTTATTCCAAGAGAAACATCAGATATAGCACTTCCAGCCATCCGCCGCTCTGGAGCTTCTGTTTCAGTTCCAACAAACTTATGCTTGTTTCAGCTGTGACTTTTCAGTCTCTCCCTCTCTTGCAAAAACCCCCTCCTTCTCCAGCAAACAATAGGAGTTAGTCTTCTGCTCCCATCTATTGTTTTTAGGTAAACAAGAATCCAGAAGTGATCTTTTGAGTGAGCACTTTGCAGAAAGGTCAGAAGTCTTGTAAAAATGTTAAACACAGATGACCTAGCTCCAGTCCATTCATTTTATGACAACATTTCAATTAGCACTTGTGAAATGTGCATAGCATTCTCTGTAGTTTCTGTAAAGTTATGAATATGAATTCTTCAGTATTTCAAATAAGATGTTTTAAACTGTTTATGTAACCTACTCTAATTTTACCAATTTATCTCCCAAATACATCTACAAATATTACATCACATCCTCCATCCCTTAAACAGCTTCCAGTTCCATGAACTCGACTGCCTTATCTTTACCATGGACATCCCCCATACTGAAGGCTTCGGGTTCCTTTCTTGACAACAGACCCAATCACTCCTCCTCTACCACCCTCCTCTGCCAGGTAAAACATCCTTCCTCACAAATGGTTCTCCTTTGAGTCATCCCACTTTCTCAAGTCTTAGGGATAGGCATCCGCATGGACCCCAGCTAATCCTGCCTTTTTGTTGGCCATGTGGAGTGATCCATGCTCCAATCCTACACAGGCAAGGCCTCTCAACTCTTCCTCTGCTACTTTGGTGCTGCCTCAGGCACCCATGATGAGCTTTTGACTTTTATCACTTTTGCTGCCAACTTCCACCCCAACCTCAAATTCACTTGGTCCATCTCCAGCCACATTTTCCCTTTTCTCCATCTCTATCTCCATCTCTAGACAAACTCTTGACAGGCATCTTCAGACCCACCGACTCCCACAGCCCGCTTAACTTCATACTCTGTCCCCAACAAGAATTCCATTCCTTTCTCTCAATTCCTCTGTCTCCATAGCATCTGCTCCCTCCGTGAATCCCTTGTCCACTACTCCCCACTAATCGTCCCCTTGGCACCTGCCCCCGTGACCGCAAGAGATGCTCCACTTGTGCCCATACCTCCTCCCTCACCACCATTCAGGGTTCCAAACAGCCTTTCCAAGTGAAGCAACACATCACTGCACCTAGTGCTCCTGCTGTCTCCTCCAGAGACTGGACGCAGCCTGGGAGATGGCTTTGTTGAGCACCTCAGCTCTGTCTGCCGCGTTAGCGTTGATCTCCCAGTGGCCACCCATTTCAATTCCCTGCCCAATTCTACACCTACATGTCTGTCCATGCACTGTCACCTGCAATTTGGGTGAAAAATATCTCATCTTCTGAACACACTCCAACCAGATGGCAGTATCATCAACTTCTGTGGTTTCCATTTACCATCACTCCCCCTCCCAATCTTTCCCTATGACACCTTTCCTCTAGCTCTCTCTCTCATTTTCCTCTCCTTTCACTGAGCCAAAAAACAAACCCCCTCCCCCTATCAATTCTCACATTTCCTCTCCTCCTGCCCACTATATTTAATTAACACCCTTTTGCCCTCCTCCCCTTCACATCCTTCCCATTTCACCAGTTTTTTAATCTCGGCCACTTGCCTGCTGTTTGTCCACACCTTGGAGAAGGGCTTGGGTCTGAAATATCAGTAATATATCTTTATTTTCTTGGGATGCTGCGAGACCTGCTGAGTTTTTACAGCAAAGAACTAAGCCAACCATTGTTACAATCAATATCCCATGGGGAAGCCAGATTCCTAACCAGAAAAAGGCTGCCACAAATTACCACACAGAATTACCTCAGAAGGTACCTGTAGCTTGTTAACTTGTTCCCTAATGTGGTTCACCAGATTGGATTCTCATCTACTCCCCAGTCCCCTGCCCATCAGAGCTCCTGGCATTTACTGTGGATTCTCATCTACACACCGGTCCCCTGTCCATCAGAGCTCCTGGCCTTGACCACAGACTCTCATCTACACCCTAGCCCCCTGCCCATCAGAGCTCCTGGCCTTGACCATGGACTCTCATCAACACCGGCCCCCTGAACATCAAAGCTTTTGGCCTTGACCATTGACTCTCATCTACACCCCAGCCTCCTGCAGCCATGAGCCATCTGTAACCTCCACATGGTCTCCACTCTCCGGTGCATTTTTGGACTAAATATAATGGAGACGCCCATGGGCTGTTGGACCTGCAAATTATCCCCACCTTTTCTATTTTGTGGAATTCTTATTTAGCTTTTTTTAAAAACTTTATTTATTTGTTCAAAATACAGATAATAAGTAACATATACAACAATAAACAAAGCATGAACGTTATATTTTATTTAAAAAAAAAGAAAGAACCCCCCCCTTCAGCCAACTCTCCGAAGAGAAAAGAGAAAAAAATAAAGAAAAGTAAAACATACATATTAAAATCTAGTCAATATAAATGTAATTTTTTCCATTATTAAACAATATTTTATCTCTTTAAGCCATCTATTAATATCAATCATATTCATATCTTTCTACATACTAGCAATACATTTTTTCGCTACAGATGGCGCTAAATACACAAAAACAAATTGAAGTTTATCTAGTCCCAAACTGCATAAGAAAAAAAAATTCCAACAGCGTTACCACATCTAACCATCCTGTAATATTTGATACATAACTAAAATATAACCCTTCTCTGGTACTCTCATTAAAAAAAAGTCACAAATTTAATCATTTCAAGTAAAATCATATCTCTACCGAACACGTTTTACCAAAGATCAAACTTGATAAAAATACGCTTACACTTAATCGGACTGTTTAAACCCCAAATGTTAAAAGTAGCAAACTTCAACTTTAACATATCCATTAATATTACTGAAAACTAATAATATCAATATATAAAGAATCAGATCAATAAAAATAGGCCCTCCAATTGGAGAAACAAAAACCACAAATTAAAGTCTAAATAAAATGAAAAAAAAAGATAAAAAAGAAACCCCCCCCCCCAAAAAAAACCTACCAAAAGGTAGTAATCCCTAAACAAAAGTTGGGTGTGGATCACCCACCAGTGGCTGATGACTAGTAGAACATAGAGCAAATCTCTCCCTCCCCAGTCAAACAAAGAATAACAACAAAATAGCATAATGACATAAAAAGAAAATAAAAATAAAAAAGTTCTTCTATTCATCCAAGAGGTTCCAGACTCGGCGACCCCATTTCAAGGAAACGGACTCTTTCCATTCCCATTTCTCCCATTCCTGCCGTTTCTTCCATTTCCAGAACAACCAGATTTTTCTATAGGAGACAATGGTGGGCTACGTCTTTGTCCTCTTACATCTGGCAACGAGTCAGCAAAACTCACTGTTTCATTCTCATTCTCAAAAAACAGAGATTGAAAGTCTCCACAAAACACCTTCAACACTGCCAGATAGTGAAAAGTAGACTTATAACCTTTATGCCACAAAACTTCTTTAACTGGATTAAATCGGCACTGACGCTGAATAACCTCTTGACTCAAATCAGGATTAAAAAATGGGAAGTGACCCAGGAGATCTGATGCAGTTTAGGTGAAAAGTCCAAGGAACAGGTGCAGCAGGCCAACTTGGGAGTATACAAACACACAGAGATCTGGAGTCTGCAAGGAAAACCCCATCGCAACAACAATCTGGACCCCAAATGTTGACATTTGGAAACTGGAGTAACCACCCTCTATATTCCGTCTCTGCAGTCTGCAACCAAATGGCATGAACATTGACATCCAATTTCTATTGGCCCCTTTTCTAGGTCTCTTTTTCCCCTCACCTGTCTCCTTTCCTTCAGCCCCCTACCCCCATCCGTGCCTTGCCCTCTCCTGTATTGTGAAGGGTCATGGCTGTCATGGGACAGCACTGCCCACAACTTCTTTGGAAGACACACCACTTACCAATCAAGGATTGGCACCAATCATTAGTGCACGCCTTTCCACTGGTCAACTTCAATTCCTTTGTACTTGCTCTTGGGCCATGATATCGGCCTAACCTTTCTGGCAACAAGCAATTGCCTGGGCTGGATTCTCCAGCATTCCTGTATTTGGCCTTGGGCTGTTCTAATCAGATTAACCTTGCTGGCATTGAATTAATGACACTGTGAACAACCTGGGCTGGACCACCAAGGCCTACAAAGGGGGGAATGAGTACCACCTTCTGCCCAGTCCACAGTGGGGAGTGGGGGGAATGAGTAGCATCTTCTACCCTGTCGACAGATGGAGGGGGAGAATGAGAACCTCCTTCTGCCCTGTTCACAGAGGGGGTGGGTTTGACAACCAGCTTCTACCCTGTCCACAGTGGGGATGGGGGGAGGGTGAATGAGAACCACCTTCTACCCTGACAACAGTTGGGGGGGGGGGGGGAATATGAGAACCACCTTCTACCCTGTCCACAGTGGGGGGAAACCAACAATTAACCTGAAAGGGTTGGTGACGCCCCGAGCGCTGCAGCTCCTGTGATTAACAGCCGGCGGTCACGTGATGGCGTGCCCCCCCAACCTGCGTTTTACGTCACAGCCGTTCCCTCAGCAACGGGCCTGTCCACGGACGAGTCCGCAGTGCGCGCGGTTGGAGGTGAGACTTGTTCCGTTGGATCTGGTGTTGCCGGAGGGTGAGGGCGGCCTTGGGGAGGAGGGCGATCGGTCGGGCCCTCGTCCCCCCCCAGTCGGGCCGGGGGAGGGAGGAGTAAGGGGCATGGGGGGGAGAGGGGAGGGGAGACCCGCCTCCTGCCGGTGTGGAGCGAGGAGGGGGGGGGGGGTGCCATCAAGGAGAAGGGTCCCTGACAACGGGCAGCGAGTGTGTTCTCCTCTTTCCCCCCCCCCCCCCCCACTCCCTGGCCGCAGCCCCTGTCCCTCCCTCTTCCCCGCCTGCACGGGTTGGTGGGGGGGGGGGATGGTTGGAGCAGGAGTTGGACTGAGAGAGGGAGGGTGGGTAGAGACGGGGAGAGTAGAACAAGGGGGCAGGGAGGTATAGTGGAGAGAAGGAAAGGGAGGGTTGGGGGAATGGGGTGGGGGAGGGAGGAGGGGAGGGGGAGCAGATGGAGGGAGAGGGAGGGGGATTGGAGGAAGGAGGGCGACTTTGAGATGACTTATTCTAAGTTATTGATAGAACTTCTAACTGTATTTCCACTTTGGTAAATTTAGTGTGTTAAGTTGTTCATGTTTAGTCATAAATTTGAATTTTAATGCTAGTTGGACACAACAATCTTACCCAAAACAAAACATTTTTTTCATTTATAGTTTTAGGGATCCAGCATGGTAACAAACCCATCTGGCTCTCGAACCCAGCTGCCTGGCGCTGTGATACGGCTGGTCTAGTCTCTCCGCTCTGCTGGAGGAACTCAGCAGGTTGAGCACCATCGGTGGAAGAGGGAAAGAATCCCCAACGTTACGAGCCAGCGCCCTTTCGACATTCCCTCTCCTCGCGTTGATACAAAATATTGCCTGATATTTTCCAAGGATGCACTGGGAAATAATCCTGGAATATTTATTCGTCAATCAACATGAAAACAATGACTGTCATCGTTGATAGGATCTTTCTGTGCATTGATTGACACCTGTGTTTCCGCCATTGTAGCAGTTGCATTATGGGAGATTGATTTGGGAGACACTGGCCCGAGAACTGCTTTGTTTAAAGACAATCGCTCAATGACTTTCATGGCGATGATCATTTCTCAGAAATCTCTTTGCCCAAGAAAGTACCCCATCACCATATGAAAGAAGAGAGGGTACAGGCACGCGTGAAGTGACGTCACGTATATGTAAATGACCCCAAAGGCCCCGGCACTTGTTGGGGACTGCAGGAAATTCAGCACCGGGTGCCGGGTCTCTGGGAGCAGAGTCCCGGAACAGAGGGCTCTATGGTTCTGGGGCTTGCAACACCTGGCAAGAGGACGATTTTTCCCAGATCCCAGCCAAGTCCCAGCCTCAATGTTGATTTAATCCGCTGTCCAGCTCTCCAAGACCCTCCATCAGTCTAAGCACGCACTGTGTACTGCATTGATTTATCCCCTGGTCACTACCTCTCGGCTCCACAGCAATGAACCCATTTCAGTGCTCCGTCTGCGAGAAGAACTTTAAGTTGTTGAGTGAGTTAACGAAACACCAGTGGGTCCATACCGGGGAAAAACCATTCATCTGCCACGAGTGTGGGAAGGGATTCACCCGAATCTCCCACCTGCAGATCCACCAGCGGCTCCACACTGGGGAGAGGCCATTTGTCTGCTCTAAGTGCGGGAAGGGCTTCACTCGGTTCTCCAACCTACAGACCCACCAGCGGCTCCACACCGGGGAGAGGCCATTTGTCTGCACTGAGTGTGGTAAGGGCTTCACTCAGTCCTACACCCTGCAAACCCATCAACGGGTCCACACTGGGGTAAAGCAATTCACCTGCCATGAGTGTGGGAAGGGCTTCACCCGGACCTCCCACCTGCAAACCCACCAGCGGCTCCACACTGGGGAGAGGCCATTTGTCTGCTCTGAGTGCGGGAAGGGCTTCACTCAGTTCTCCAACCTACAGACCCACCAGCGGCTCCACACCGGGGAGAGGCCGTTCGTCTGCCTCGAGTGCGGCAGGAGCTTCAGTCAATCCTCCACCCTGGTGATCCACCAGCGGGTCCACACTGGGGAGAGGCCATTCATCTGCCCTGAATGTGGGAAGTGCTTCACTGCGTCGTACAGTCTGAGGAACCACCGGCGAATTCACACCGAAGAGAGGCCCTTCACCTGCTCAGCGTGCGGGAAGAGATTTACCAAGTCCTGTGACCTGATGGCCCATCAGCGGGTCCACTCTAGGAAGAGGCCATTTGTCTGCCTTGAGTGCGGAAAGGGGTTCACACAGTCCTACGACTTGCTGTCCCACCAGTTGGTCCACACCGGTGAAAGGCCATTTGTTTGCCTCGAGTGCGGAAAGGGGTTTGCCCGGTCCTCCAACCTTCTGAGGCACCAGCGGACCCACACTGGGGAGAGGCTATTCGTATGTCCCAGGTGCGGAAAGGGGTTCACCCTGTCCTCACACCTGCAGACCCACCAACGAGTCCACTCTGGAGAGAGGCCATTTGTCACCTTGAGTGCAGAAAGGGCTTTAACCGGTCCTCCTGCCTGCTGACCTACCAACAGGTCCATACTGGGAAGAGGCTGTTCAACTGTTCTGAGTCCGGGAAGTCAAAAGGCCTGGTGAAACACCAGCGAGTTTGCAATGTGGAATATTTAAACCACTCGTTCAAACAGCAGGAGGGACTGGAGTCTTGTTGTTATTGAGGCAACAAATCAAAACAGGTCATGGTATTGTTGTCAATTTGCAATTTGTTTTCAGGTTCAAGTTTGTTGTCACATTTACAAAGGTGAGGAAGTTTGTTTTGGAGCAGTTTAGCTGGACATCCCGTACATAGTCCAGCAAATAAGTCACAGTGCAGGGACAGACCAGTTGGTACAAGGCAAAAGCAGCATTATTCTACTAGTATGAGGATCATTCAAGAATCTGATAACGGGAAGGAACTCTCTGTGAATCTGGTGGGAGTGAGCTCACACTGGTGAATCTTCTCCATGGGGAGGGGGTAAAGGGAGTGTGTCTGGGGAGGGGTGAGTCTTTTAATATGTTGGTTGATTTTCCAAGGCAGAGGGAAGTGGAGGTGGAGATGGATTCTCTCCCTCAATGTTAGTGACTCTGATTAAATGTTTTTAAAAAATTAACAATACAGCACGGTTAAAACCTGTCTTGACCAATTAACCTACCAATCACAGACACCTTGCAGGCAGGACTAAATTCAAACCTGGGTTGTTAGTGTTTCACTAACCGTGTCACCAATTGCAGGAATTGAATTTCATGTCCTGGATCTGTACCAAATGAAGCAGCTGTTTGAAAATTGCATCTCATCCCCTTGTATCTCTGTTATACACTCAATGTAGATACAAAGACAATGCCATTCAGACCAGCTGGGGCTACACTGGGAGCATCCTGGTATCTCCCATCCTGTCCCTGTTTCTGCTCCATACTAGCCCCCAAACACCTCACCCTGCTGCGATACTCTTCAGTTTCTTTCTCCTCTCTGTTCACTGAGCTTCCACTTCTAGACACCTGCACTGTTCACCTCAATGTAAGAAACAGGAGCAGGAGTTGAATATTGAGCCTGTCGAACCTGCTCTGCCATTCAAATAAGATCATTGCTGATTTGGCCATGAACTCAGCTCCTCTTACCCTCCCATTCCCTACAACCCTTAATTCCCCAATCCATTAAAAATCTATCCATACATGTCGTAAATACTCAAGGCAACCTCCACTGCTTAATTGAGCAGAGAATTCCACAGATTCACCACTCTGCGAGAAGCCAATGTCTGGTTTCACCTAGTTGGTGAGACACAAATGTGCTAGAGAAACTCTCCAGGTCATCCAGCATCATAGGAAGTAAAGGGTTTGGCAGCCCACTATCCAGCAAGAATCTTGGCACACAAGATGGTGTCCCAAAATGGCAATCCTACAAAGGCCATGTCAGCTAAATGGGCTATCTTCATGGGCTGCAATCCACACAGCTGGAAACAGTGAGAATGCCAGCCTATCCGCAGTCGGCAAGCCAGTGACGTCATTTCCGCGAGAAGCAGTGTGACGACCAGTGAATGTTTGGACAGCCAAACAAAGAACCTTCCTGTCATATACATATTATATATATATATGTGTGCTTAGAATTAGAAGGGGGTTAAGTTAATAGTAATAAGTTAGATTGATTTTATGTTTAAAATTAAAAGCAACTTTTGTTAAAATCACCATTGTCTTGGTGAATTTCTATTGCTGCCGGATTTGGAGTCCTCTGGCCTTGTAACAGTAAGGTCTCTCTTTTTGCAGATGATCTCTTATTTTCATTTCAGATCCAGTTGCCTCCCTCTCCATATGATGTCATAACTTACACAATTCAGCCCATTTTCAGGATACAAATTGAATTTGCTTAAAAGTGAATTCCACTGAATTCTCCTGCATGGTTCTCCTTTTAAGATTGTTAAAAGTCACTTTACCTATCTCATCATTACAATTACAAAGAATCATAAACATCTTTTTAAGGAGAATTATCTTGCTCTGCTTAAACAAGTGAAACATTCCCTGACCCAATGGTCACTTTTGTCTACAACTCTAGTTGGCTGTATCAATACTATTAAAATGATCATCTTACCTAAATTTCTATATTTTTTCATAAATTTTTGTTCTTAAATTTTGACGTATTTGACCTGACTATCATCTTACACAGGGAAGGGTAAACATCCTTGCCTAAATAAAGTTCTTCTACAGAGATCGAAGAGAGATGGTGGAATGGTTCTGTTTAATTTTAGATTTTACTATTGGGCTGTCAATTTACGGTCTCTTACGCTTTGGTCCTTTTTTTCAATGTCATTCTGACCGCCCATTATGGGGATCAATGGAGCTGAATTCCCCCCAAAGTTTTTCTAATTTAGTACCTCTCGGCTCTTCCATTTTAAACAAAGTTAATAATGTGAGAATTTTGGCACAGTTTTGCATTTCATTAATTTCTCTCTTTCAAGCCTTAATGAATCCAATCACTTTTTTCATAGTTTAAAGGATCTGTTTATTATTGGATATTGTGCATCATTTGAGCAACTTTCTGGTTAAATTTAATCTTTTATTCGATATTTGCAATTCTGACATTTTCTTGAATCACAACTATGGTATCCACTTAGACTCGTGGGTTAAAATTCCTCTCTGAATTCTTGCCAAGTTTTTATATTTTTTTCTATCAAGTATATTTAAATATCATCTCAACTGTTAGTGTCTCAACATATTGCTGCAAAAAGCCATCCTGAACACTGCATAAATATTAAGCCCTTTTACTGACTGCGTTTTCCAATCTATGTTTGGAAAATTGAAATCCCCAACCAACACCACCCTATTTCTCCTGCACATCTCACCTATTTCCTTACACATTTGCTCTTCTAGTTCCCTTTCCCCATTTGGAGGCCTATAATATACCCCCATAATAGTAACCTCACTCTTATTATTTTTCAGCTCTACCCACACTGCCTCCGTCAATGAGCCCTCCAGTCTACCTTGCCTCAGCACTGCTGTAATATCCTCCCAGACAAGTAATGCCACACTTCCCCCTCTTAATCCACCAACTCTGTCACATCTAAAGCAGCAAAATCTTGGAACTTTCAACTGCCAGTCACAAACTTCCTTCAACCACGTCTCGCTAATGGCCAACAACATCATAATGCCAAATGTCAATCCACACCTTTAGCTCATCCAGCTTCCTTACTATGTTCCTCGCATTAAAATAAATACATCTCAGGGATCTCCTACATCCTACCTTCTGCATATTCTCCTCTCTTCCATTCTCATAATTTTCACTATAACATCTTTTTACGACTTCCTGCTTTCCTCCCTCAAATTATACAAACTTGTCTCTTTCCTTAGCCTACTAACCCTCACCCTGCTGTCCTGCCTAACTTGAAACCCTGTCCCCAACCATACTAGTTTAAACCACCTCTGACAGCCCTAGCAAATGACCCTGCCTGGAGACTGGTCCCTCTGGGATTAAGATGTAACCCACCATTACGGTATAGGTCCCATCTTCCCCAAAAAAGGTCCCAGTGGTCCAAGAACTTGAAACCCTGTCTCTTACTCCACCCCTTTAGCCACGTGTTTAACCTCCACCTAATTCTATTTCTGCCCTCATTGTCACGTGGCACACAAAGCAATCCAGAGATTACCCCCTTAGTGGTCCTTTTAAACTCCCTACCCAACTACCTATACTAATTCTGCAGGATCACTTCCTCCTTCCTTCCAACATCATTGGTACCAACATGTACCACAACCTCAGGCTCCTCACCCTCCCCTTTTAAGATGTTCTAAATGCACATAGTCACATCCTGGACCATGGGACCAAGGAGGAAAACCACCATCCGGTTTTCCTTATCGCATCCACAAAAACCTCTGTCTGTCCTAACCATTGAATCCCCTATAACTATCGCTCTTTTCCTTTTATCCCTACCTTTCTGTGTCACAGAGGTTGACACCACACCTCTGCCCACCATAGTCTGATTATTCCCCTCCTCAGTACTCAAGGTGGAGTACCAATTTCTGAAGATTACAGACTTGGATCCTTGCACATGAACCTGACCCCTCTTTTTCCTCCTCCTAATGGTAACCCACTGCCCCTCCTCCCATGGCCCCTGTGTGACCTCCTGTCTGTAGCTCTTGTCTATGATAGCCTAATTCTCCATAACCAGAGTGAGGTCATCGAGCTGCAGCTCAAATTCCTTGACCCGGTCCTTCAGGCCACACTCCTTGTCCATGATGGTCTCACTCTCCCTAACCAGAGAGAGGTCACTGAGCTGCAGTCCCATAGATGCTGCAGCTCAGCCCACTTTGTGTACACGTGGACGGGAAACGTAAAGACTCCATGACTTCCCACATGTGACACTGAGAGCAGAAAACTGCCTTCACACTCATCCTTCCTCCTCCTCCTCACACCTTACAAAGTAAAAAATAAACAGATATGTATTAAATTAACTGTGAATGTTTTACCTTTCATCCAGCATGCTCGTCCGTAGCCTCTCGAGCCAAAGCCTCAAAGACCCACTCCTTCACTGTGCCACTCACTCACTGGGCTGTTCCTCCCTGGCTGCTCCCTTATACTTATCCTCCTTTTATTGGCCCCTTGGCCAATTAACCCCCACACACTCTCCAAGCTCCCCCTCCAGATAGTCACACGAACTCAAGTCGCTGCCTCCTCCAGCCGCTTCTTACAATAGTGGCAAATAACACTCGAAAAATTTTCCTTTACCCATTTCTCTTCCTCTCTTCCTTTAACCTCAATTCTAGATTTTTTTTCTACTCTACTTGGATTATCAGCAGTATACACTTAGACTCGTGGGTTAAAGCATATTCCTCTGTGAATTTAACCAATTGTTGCCAAGTTTTTATATTTTTCTCTGCCAAGTATATTTGAATATCATCAGAAACACAATTTTTAATCTTCTCCATCAGAATGATTTCCCTCAATAAATCAGTTATTTTCTACTTTCATTGCGGAACACCACCGATCAAAACACACAACCTTCCTATAAGCAAAATCCAGGTAAGATTGGGTTGTTGCTATTTTTTAAACTCCTGAACTTTTGTCTATAATCCTCTGGGACTAGTTCATAAGATCAGAGTATAGCCTGCTTTACAAATACATAATCAACTGCTTGTTGTACAGTGAGACACGAATACACTTGTTGGGCTTTCCCTTTAAGAACACATTATAGCAGGAGTGACCACTGGTCTGGTGGCCATTTTAAATTTATAGCTACTTTCTCAAAATGCTGAAAATACTGGTCTATTTCAGCTTCCTCAAATGGAGGGAACTAACCTCACTTCTCTACTGACCAGAAACCTCCTGACCAGCATGTGGGTTTTGGGCTTCTCCCTCTCCTTGCATTAGGGACAGCTTTAATTTAGCTACTTCTAGCTCATGCCTCCATTCTTTCTCTCTCTCCTCTAACTCCAGTTTTCTCAAAGCCAACTTTACTTCCTCTGAAGTTTTCTCCTTTGGAAACTGTTCTAATGCAGCTTCTTCAAATACCCCCTTTCCTACATAGTGCTTAACAATCTTTCAGGCAATTTCCTTATTTTTTCATCCCAGTTCTTACTGTAAGAAGTTTTAACTTGCCAACTATAACCATCAGTTCTGACTTTTTAGCCATTTTTAAATTAACCACTGAAGTGTTTGCGATGAACTGGTCAATATTCATAGTTACTGGTTTTTCTGCTGGTGATTTATACACTCACTATTTATTTTTAATTTCAAGCTGGAGGTTGAGCCAAGCTCAGACAAGTCAATGACCCCTAAAGCTTCCAATTTGGTTTGATCCCAGATGATGTCCCCAAATTGTGTTACAAGATCAAACCAGCAACCTCAAAGAAGGCATATCACACAGGAGTAAAGATGAACAATTGATTTATTTTCAAAAATTCATCTTCAAAATCCCCCCTTTTATAACAATGCCCACTGGTTACTATGTAAATTTCTATAACAGTGTAATAAATTCCCCAGCCTAAATATAACATATGTAATTAAAGTCTAAGTTATATTTCCAACCAGCCCACAGAAAAACTTAGACACAAAACACACAAGACTCACAAAACTTCGATTCTCAACCGAAGCAAAGATCATAAACAAAATTATTTTTTTTAAATAAACTGAAGCCAATAGAATTTTTAAGAGAGAGAGAGCACACAATTCGAAGTTGTCTTCTTGTATTGCTTGCAGAGAGAGGAACATTGGCTTGGTTCAGATCCTTCTGGCTGCCTTCAGAATGTTCACCTCTTTTAAAATGCCCAACATTCTAAACTGCCTCCCAGACAAAGACTCTGCTTGGGCCTCCTTCCACTTCACAGCCACACCTGGTTTGTCTTCCAAGTCCAGAAATTTCTATATCATCTGCACATGCCCAGTCCATCTCCCACACTCTCAGCAGTCCACCTTCACCTTCACTCTCTAAGGCAAACTGTCACTTTCCAACACAAAACCACACAACACATAGGCCAATACACAACACAGAACTCTGTAACAATTTCAAGGAGAGCGTCTGGGATTTCTATGACCTCCATTAGCAGTGTGTTGTAGGCTGTGATAAACAAGAAGCAAGACTTTCTTCTTTACACTGCAATTCAAGTTTGGTTCATTATCATCTGTCTGTACATGTAGAACTAGACATAACACACACTTTTCCAATCTTTTTTATTGGCTTTTATAATAAATTGAATAGAATGGAATGAAACTGAAATACATGATTATATATCTCAAGATAAAACTTCAAACAGTATAAACTCAGTCCCCCTTCCACTGCACTGCACAGAAAAGACAGCAAAAATATTATATATGAAAAAACTTAATGTATTTAAAAAAAAAGAAAACTAACCAAAAAATAAATCTGAGCAGCTTATCCTGAGGGTTATATGTAAGTAAGACAAAATCTCATCTGGAAGAGTGAGCATATCTAATCACATTAAAAACATTTACTTCGGGGGAGTGGCAAGATGGCGTAGGGAACAGACATGCCTTCCAGACCTCTCCTGACTCTGATTTATTGTTTTGTCTTTAAGTGCCCGTTAAAGTTCTTTTAAAAGTTTATAAATAATAAGAGGTGCTGGATTAGTGCCCAATGGTTTATATGCAAAAAAAAAGGGTAAAAGAAAACATCAACAGACTGTTAAAAAACTACATTTTCCGAAATTGTCTGAGCCTTCTTGTTTACAAGAAGCCAGGACTCAGCGTCGAATGGATCCAGAGGAAGACGTACAGAGTTCGGCATTGAAACTCCGTTTTAAGCCGGTGAGGCTCTTTGAAGGTTGTATTCAACAGCTTTCAGACCAAAGAGCTGGACGGGTTCCAGTATTTCACACAACGGTCACTGTGAGTGCTGTTACTCAGACTTTGACAGTTGAATCAGCTGGGGCGCCACCAGCTGGAGAGTTAAAGAGCTGTCATTCGACTACTACAGTGGTGGCGCTGCAAAATGCATCTTCAATTACAACGGTTTTTCCAGACATCGATTCAGTGAAGATGATTAAAGAGATTTTCCTTAAAGATAACTCTGATCTTCAGTCTCCTGGTATTGCAGGGGGGACTTTGAGAGGGATTTTTATACGAAGTCAAACTGCTAGAAAAGATACTAAATTAAGGGAAGGGACAGAAGATACCGTGGTCTCTAAGGAACAGCAAGACCCCATTATGCCTGAATCTACTTCTGTTGAAATGTCTGTTAAGGATCTTGAAGATAAGATATATTCTGTATCGAGTCACTTAGCTAATTTTGTGAACCTGTTTATTTCCAAGATTAATGCGATGGCGGAAGTCATTAATGGAGCTTTTAAGCTTGAAACCATTGAAAGATTTGAAATGTGTGATCAAGGTTTAGTCGATGCACAGGATCAACTGCAAGATGAAAATATAATAATTGAAACATTGCAGATCCAAAATAAAAATTTAGCAAAAAAGGTTGATTATTTGGAGAATCAATCTAGACGGAACAAGTTTGCCAGAAGGCATAGAAGAACCAGATCCAAGAAAATTTTTTACTGAATGGATTCCACGAGTGTTAGGACAGGATAAATTCCCTGAAGGTTTAATACTGGAACGTGCTTATAGAGTTTTAAGAAGAAAATCTTTTTCAGGATAGAATCCAAGATCTGTTTTGATCCGTTGTTTAAACTATTGTGACAGAGACAATTTTACGTACGGCTATTAGAAATGCCCAGCAAAATAGATCTCCTTTGATGGTTCAGAATAATCCTGTTTTCTTCTATTAAGATTTGAGTCAAGAAATTATGTTTCAACGACGCGAATTTAATTCTGTGAAAGAACGGTTGTGGAAAAAAAGTCATAAGGCAACATTCAGGTATTCTGCAGTACTGAAGATTTTTTAGGATGGAAATTAGCCAAAGTTCTTTGACAATCCTAAAGAGGTTATGGACTTTGCTCAGTCTCTACCAATCATGCAGTTTCAGGAACGATGTAGTCCTTCAAGGTCTCCAAAGAGAGTAGAGATGTAAGGTGGGATCCAGATTTTTAAAAGAAATGGAAGCAATGGTGACCGAAGTGGCAACGTTGATTTAAAAAAATAAATCTTTTATCTTTTTTTTTGAGAAGAGTTTAAATAGTTTAAATAATGATGATAGTTTAATGAAATGGGAGTTGGGAGAGGGAACTGGTTGGGTACTAGTTTCCAGAAGTCATCAGCTACCTGTGAGTTATCTCACACCCAATATTTTGGGGGAGTTACCGCTTTGGGGGGTTTAAACAGGAGGAGGTAGTTGTGACCTCCGACCTGTTTTTTTTTCTTTTTAATTTTTGGGTTAAGAAGTGAAGGTTTTTTTAATTATTTTTTTAAAATAAATAATTTTATTTTTTTTTAACTCTTTTTGTTTTCTGATTGTAATTGAGAGGGAATTAGGAGGTTTTTTTTCTCCTTTTTCTCTTTTTTGGGGGGGGGTTTCTCTCTTTTTTCTTTCTTTTTTAAGAGGATGATGTCACAGAAGATAATGTCAAAAATTGAGGATGTTGAATTAGATGAAGAGGAAGATGAGGGGAAAGGTGATAGAAGAAAAAGAAGAAAAATAAGTACAAATACATTGAGGGAGAAGAGTTTAATAAAATTAAGTTAATTTCGATAGAGAATTTTGAAGATGTTATAAATCACACATGTCAAACTCTGGCCTGCGAGCCAAATTTGGCCTGCGATATAATTATATTTGGCCCGCAAGATCATTTCAAAAATGTATTAGAGGTGGCCCGCTGGCCGCCGCGCCAGTATAACGCATGCACAGCTAATACTACAAATCCCAGAATGCATTGGCGTCAGCCCGCTAATTGCCCCCACCTCCTCTGTTTACGTTGCAGGGTCTCACCGTGGACTCTGGTTTTGGGGCCTGGCCGGTGTCAGGGGAAGCCAAGGCCACTTCCCAGTGCCCGGAACCGGAGGTCTCGGGCCTGACCTCGCCAGGACCGTTGCCCACTCCCCCTCCCTGCCGCAAGCCAACCCACGACTCACGGTGACAGGGCCGCTGATCCGCCGAGATGCCGCCCTGCAGGGAGAGCCGATGCCCCCGCACTGTCGTTGTCCGACCCGATCGCCCGCAAACCCCGCCCTCCCACTCACAGGCCTGAGTAAGTATTATGAACTTTAATCTCAGGATAAAACGAACTTCCAATAGTTTCATGTCACAGTGATAAATATATTCCTGGTTAAAAATGGTCCTGCACCTGGATACAAGCTCATTAGACATAAAACTTGAAAAGTGTGTAAATCAAAGGATATCTGTACCAATGGAAAAAGGGCATGGCAAATAACCCTGCTAGGGTTCATGCCCACAATCAGTCACCCATTTGATTGTTTCAGGAATCATGTTATTCTCCCACATTCTCAATAGCCCTCAGATTTTACTATTCGACAGCACACTAGCAACATTTGACAAATCCTCTGTAGAGAAATATTATTTATTGAATATTTTATTTCTCATTTGTTAATGCTTCTGGAAAGAGTTTATCCAAAACTATTATTAAACATTTATTTTAATAAGCAAAAGTTTAACATTACATATGTTGAAAGAAGAGAAAACATGCAGATGTTGTTGAAAATTTTCAATAAATATTTAGTTCGGCCCTCGACATAGTCCAAGTTTTTAATTTTGGCCCTCTGTGAATTTGAGTTTGACATCCCTGTTATAAATGAAGAATATGGAGATTTTATAAGAGTTTGAACTTTTTTTTTTCTTTTTTTTATATAAGGGGAGGGGAAGGGAATAAAAAGTTTATCTGATTGTTTTTCTAAGGGATGTTTTTGTTCTCATGATGAATTATAAAGGAAACTTGGTATTAATGGAAATTCTGTATTTATGTATTATTAATTATGATTTTTTGTATAACAGATATGTGGTTGATATATGATTTTAATATTTGAACTTAGTTTTAAAGTGGATTTCATTTGTTAAATACATGTATTATGTTTGATTTAAATATATGTTTAAGGGTATTATTTTAGTATTGATATTTTTTTTGTGGTTAGTAATTTTTGTTGTTGTTAAGTTTTATCCTTTTTTTTAAGTGGGTTTTTTTCTATTTTATTTACAACATTGTTAATTAATTCTTCACTCTTTATTTTGGGGGGAGGGTTGGACTAATTTTAAATTAGATTACTAATGTTGTGTTATAATTATTGGGGGGGTTAATTTGTGTAGTTTAATGATGTAGTATTCTAATTCTAATTCTAATCACAAAGATAAGCGTATACAGAGCCGTTGTAATACCCACACTCCTGTTCGGCTCCGAATCATGGGTCCTCTACCGGCATCACCTACGGCTCCTAGAACGCTTCCACCAGCGTTGTCTCCGCTCCATCCTCAACATCCATTGGAGCGCTTTCATCCCTAACGTCGAAGTACTCGAGATGGCAAAGGTCGACAGCATCGAGTCCACGCTGCTGAAGATCCAGCTGCGCTGGTGGGTCACGTCTCCAGAATGGAGGACCATCGCCTTCCCAAGATCGTGTTATATGGCGAGCTCTCCACTGGCCACCGTGACAGAGGTGCACCAAAGAAAAGGTACAAGGACTGCCTAAAGAAATCTCTTGGTGCCTGCCACATTGACCACCGCCAGTGGGCTGATATCGCCTCAAACCGTGCATCTTGGCGCCTCACAGTTTGGCGGGCAGCAACCTCCTTTGAAGAAGACCGCAGAGCCCAACTCACTGACAAAAGACAAAGGAGGAAAAACCCAACACCCAACCCCAACCAACCATTTTTCCCCTGCAGCCGCTGCAACCGTGTCTGCCTGTCCCAAATCGGACTTGTCAGCCAGAAACGAGCCTGCAGCTGACGTGGACTTTTACCCCCTCCATAAATCTTCGTCCGCGAAGCCAAGCCAAAGAAAATTCTAATTTTTATTATCTTATTTTTTATTATTTCTTTAAATGTAATTTTTATTTTATTCATGTCATAAAATTTTAAATAAAGTTAAAAAAAAACATTTACTTCAAATGAAAATAAGACATAAAAGATTGCCATGTATTTTCAAATTTCACCAAGGAATCAAATACACATCTAATTTTTTTTTCTAAACTTAAACAAGACATAATATGAACCACTGTTGGAGGTTGAGTCTTTCAACAGTGTAGAGAAGGCCACAACCCATTGCACAGGTACAGAAAAACTCCCTTTGTCTGGTTCAATAACCCCAAAAAGAGTAGTTATTGGATTGGGTTGTAGCTCCACTGGAAATACAGCTGAAAAGATGTTAAAACTTTCTTTCTGAAAGATTTCTAAGGATAAACAAGCCAAAACATGTGTCAATGTAGCAACATCAGATTGGCATCTGTCACAAGTATTAGATAAGGTACAAGCCATCATATCTTTCGACATGTGAACATGATGCACCACTTTGAATTGGATTAATGAATGTTAGGCACATATTGAAGATATATTCATCAGTTTAAGAATCTTGACCCATCGATCTTGCAAGTTCCAATTCCCAAACCTTTTTTAATCTTATTGTGAAGTAATGGATGTAATTTCAATAATCTTTCATATATAATTCCAATTAACATTTTCTGAGAAGGATTCAATAGAAAAATATTATCAACTCTATCTAGTGGATATACAATGGAAAGTCCAGTAATATGGTATTTAAGACATTTCTAATCTGTAAGTATCTAAAAAATTGAATATTCGATAAGTCATATTTACTTGCCAGCTGTTCAAAAGATACATCCTATGCACACAGCCCACACACAACCCACAGCACACATATACAAAAAGATAAATAAAGTAAAAATACAGAGATATTTTGTCATGATTGTATTTCATGTACAGTCTTTGTGCACTACCGCTAAGTGCCTGCCCTGTAGGAAAAAATTATTTCAAGGTCGCATATGGTGTCATGTATGTTCTCTGACAATAAATCTGAATCTGAACTCTAATTCACTCTTTTTATTAATGAGAGACCCAAGGTTACAGGACACCATTCAGCAATTTCACAGCGTGCGGGAAGAAGCTATTTCCCAGTCTGGGTGTTCTGGTTTTGATAAAAATAAAAAGATGGCGAAATGCTGGAGGAACTCAGCCAATATTTTCAACCTTCCACCATACACTCCTCTACGCTACACTCCATCTGCCACTTACCTTGTCCAATTTTCCATCCTGTCTAAACCTTTCTGCAGACTTCAATACTACCTCCTTGTGGAGGTTCCTTGAAGAGACTTCACAGTGGAGCAGCTGAATGGAGTTAAACAAGAAAGTCTGCTGATGCTGGTTGATAGCAGTGGATTCCATAGGGGGAATAGTAAGAGGGCGTCTCACAAAATTCCCTTCAAAGAAAGATATGTATGTTGGTTCTTGAGTATGTATTCTCGATTGACAGTCTTCCCCTCTTATCCACTGATGGAAAAGAACTGGTTATGGAGTTTGTTAAGATCAGCCAATACTGAAGAGTCTGGAGGGATGACATTGTGAAGAGAGCGTTGCATTCAGTTCTGGTTGCTTCATTACAGGAGGGATGTAGATGCTTTGGAGTGGGCGAAGATATTGGGGTGGCATGGTTAGCATAGCAGTTAGTGCAAAGCTGTTACAGCGCCAGTGATCAGGACCGAGGTTCAAATCCCACGCAGACTTTAAGATGTTTGTATGTTCTCTCCATGTTTGCGTGGATTTTCCCCGGGAACTCCAGATCCCTCCCTCCCTCCAAAACATATGGGGGGGGCCTCTAGGTTAATTTGGTGGCATGGGCTTGTGGTCCTTGAGGGTCTGTTACCATGCTGTATATCTAAATTTAAATAAAAAATATGGTCCAGAGAAATGCTGCTTGTTCTGGTTGTACCAGTCAGATAATAATAAACTTGAACCTGTGCAACGAGAGGATTAATGAACAGAACAACAAAGAGTAATATATAAAAAATAACCAGATCATCATCAATGCCAATATTAATTAACTGTTGAGATTCCATCTCTTGCTTTTCATTCTTCCTCTTCGGAACCAAAACAGGTTGTTGAGGAAATCTTTCTTGACTTTGCACCTGCTTATTCTTTTTTTTTCTTTGGCTTGGCTTCGCGGACGAAGATTTATGGAGGGGGTAAAAAGTCCACGTCAGCTGCATGCTCGTTTGTGGCTGACAAGTCCGATGCAGGACAGGCAGACACGATTGCAGCGGTTGCAGGGGAAAATTGGTTGGTTGGGGTTGGGTGTTGGGTTTTTCCTCCTTTGCCTTTTGTCACCCCACCTGCTTATTATTGGGTCAATAATTAGCAACGAGCTTCAGCGTCATCACTAAAAAACTGAGATTGATAATCTCCATAAGAAACTTTAAGTACAGCTGGATACTGAAAAGCAAATTTGTATCTTTTCTTCCACAAGACAGCCTTAGCCGAATTAAATTCTTTACGACGTTTAATAACTACTTGACTCAATAGCATAAAAAACGATTATTTTTAACTAATAAAAGGCCCTGATTACTTCTTGCATTTTGAACAGCAACTCTTAAAATCAACTCTCTATCTTGAAACGCACATATCTAATCAAAATAGAACATGGAGCTTGACCAGGAAGAGGCTTCCTTCTTATTGTTCTATGGGCTCTGTCCGGTTCCAGACTATTCAGAAAATATTCTGTTCCCAAAACCTCGGGAATCCACTTCTGAAAAACTTAACCGGGTCCAGACCTTCAAAATCTTCCGGAAGACCAACAATTTTAACATTATTTCTCTGACTTTGATTCTCCAAAGCATCAATTTTCTTCGACAAACCACTTTTCTGAATTTCCCAATTAGTAAATGAATTTCCCATCTGATCCATCTTTTCTTTGCATTGTTCCACATCATCTTTACAATCAATGAATTATTCTTCAATCTTCTTAAATTTATCCTGAACCTTATCCATCATTTTGCATCCAATTTAATAGAAGATATTTCCCCTTTCATATCAACAAGCTGTTCCTTCACAGATGAAAACACTTGACTCATCTGAATTGCCAAATTCTCCATCTGCTTTAGATAAGTCGATATGCAAAGTTGAATCTGAATGATGAGAATCAGACTTAAACTTTAAAGCCTGTTTAACTCTGGGCCTACCCTTGTATATGACAGTTTCCTCCTCCTCCATACCTTGGTCTTCCTCCTCTTCCAGTCTTCCTGTGTCTGCTTCCTCCTCCTCCGTTGATATTGGAAGTCGCATCAGTCTGACTACGGGTGCGGACACCCCCTCCCATCAGTCCAGGATCACTGGACCAAGAGAGCTCAGGTCCCCCCGCAGCCTGGGCCACACCTGACATAATGCGCATGCGTGATTTTTCTTCTTTGTCCGGAGGGGGACAATGTCGGGTGCTGGCGCCATCTTCCACAGCACTGCGTGGTCGGTGCCAGTGGAGACTGAATCCTACCGGAGAACTGGCACTGTGGACGAGGGTGAGGAGGAATTGAGTCCAAAGACTCCAATTGTAAGGTAGGCCCAAATTCTTCAACACTTGCTAGCTGTTTAGTAGTCATTTTCTTTGCAGGTTGAGCTTTTGTTTTCTTCATGACTGCTTATAAGATACTAAGAAACAGTATATTTATAATTTTCTGAAAATAATTTAAAAACTTTGAAATGAGTTTTGAATAGTTCTGCCAGGGGGAGGTGCTTCCCCATGTCTTCTCTCTACGCCATCACGACACCCCCCCCCCCATCCCCATTAAAACTTCTGAATTTTATTGATTTATCCATTACCCCCCCCAGACCACCTCATTATACCCTTCCCCTACCTTCTCATCCCTTGATACCTAACCTCAGTTCCGATTCTTATCCATGGATCTTTGACGCAGGCAACCACGCTAAACAAATAGACAAAATTAGAACCAACAATTCAGAAAAAAAGGAAAAATACCCCAGAAAGACCCCCCCCCCTTCCCCCTCCCCCTCAGTTTACCTTTACCCACTCCGGCTCCAATGACCAAGCTATTGGCGACAATCCCCCCACCATTTTTAGAAGTGCCCAATGCACCCATCTACCACTAATACCTCCCTCCCTTTCTTTGAGTTCCCCATATTCATTCTTTACTTAAAATAGACATTCATCTTTAAACAGTAACATTATGAAAATAAGATGCCCTCCCTCGTAGTCACCACAATTACAATATTTACAGTCCATCTTTCCACCTTATTTATTTAATCCCGAAGCAGTTGCAGGGCTCTTACCTCCAATGGATCCTTAAAACATTTTCTTTCCTCTCCCACCATTATTATCTTCAGAGTTGCCGGGTCAAGGAGGATAAACTCGATTCCTTTTTGATTAATGCTCTTTTTAACCAGATCAAATTCCTTCTTGCATTTCAATAGTGCCAAACTTATGTCTGGGTAGAATAAAACCTTCATCCCCCTCACATTCCACTGGATCACCCCCCCCCCCCCACAGCCTTCATACCCACTGCCCCCACCTGTAAAATCCTCTCTCTATGTTGTTAGTGAAGGAGCCTCACCAGAATGGCCGTTGGTCTGGCCCAGGGCAGGCGGGGTGGCAGGAGTGAGAGGCCAGTGGCCCATTCTATTTCTAGATTGTTGTAGCAACTGTGTCGCAGTGTGAAGTGAAGAACAAGAAACGATCAGATGTAGTCAAGTCAAAGTTCAGTAAAAGTAATTTAGTCAAACAGTCACACACAGCTTTTTAAAATCCCATGCAGTTCCAAATGACGTCATCACATTGTGACATTATGGCATCACTCAGAACTGCCCCGAGCTGGTTCGATAAGGCCTCCAGTGAGCCACTACATGGCCCCCCCACACCCCAGAACTGGTCATAGGAGGCTAAACCTCTGGTACCATTACTGTCCATTGATCTTGGGTGGTCGTCTGCACTTTTGCTTCGGGGGTCATGGCAAGGGCCGATCAAGGTCGAGATGAGCAGGCTTTAGTCGGTCAATTGTAAATGTCTCTGGATGTCCCCCCCCCTCCCCCCCGCCAATGTCCAGCACACAAGTTGTACATTTGTTTCATAGCACTTTGAAGGGGCCCTCATATGGCCTCTGTAAACACAAACACAGTCTCGGAGTTTCTTTGGAATGAAGGGTGTCGTTGTTCCATGCCTTAACATGGGAATGGGACCAAGTTTCCAACCCACACTCGCAGACTGCCTAAGACCGGTCAGAAGCACCTCCTGTCTGCCTGCTGTGAGCATGAACTCCCCAGGAGTTGAGATCCTCCTTGAGTGCCGTTCTTAATCTCAGGAGGATCCAAGGCAGTTAATCCACCCAAACAGGTCCCTGGAGGCAGGGCATCAGTGCGGCCTTCATGTGCCTATGGAACTGCTCCACCAGGCCATTCAACTGTGGGTGGTCACTGTCATTCCCATTGGTTGTGACAAGATGTCCCAGAGTGCAGAGGTAAACTGTGGTCCTCTGTTGGAGAGGACATGTGTGGGTAGGCCAAACTGAGATACCCAGGCAGAAATAAAAACTTTGGTGCATGAACTGGTCAATAAGTCCATCTTAGGAATCACCTCTGGCCACCTAGTGAATCTGTTGATGACCGTTAACAAGTACCTAGACCCTCATGACGCCGGAAGCAGACCAACAATGTCGACATGCACATGGTCAAACCTGCGCTACAGTGGCTGGAAAGGCTGAAGTGGCGCCTTCACATGCCTTTGTACTTTTGTGGATTGGCTGTCCATGCACTTTTTTGCTCAGAACGTGACCTTTTGGAGTTCAGCTATCCGTCAGACGATCGCTCGAATGGAAGGGTGGGACAGTCCGTGTATGGCATTGAAAATGCAACGTCTCCACGCAGCAGGGACGATCAGGCGAGGGTGACCTGTGGAACCGTTGCACAGGAGAATGGTATCTTGTGGCCCAAAGGCTACATCCTTGAGTTGCAGGCTAGTGACAGCAGTTCTGTAAGCCAGGAGTTCATTGTCCTGGTACCAAGCTTCGGGAAGCGCCATGTTGTCTACACCCGGAGAGAGGGCACGTATTGCTTGAATGGTGGTGCAGGACAGGGCACCAACCACATTACTCGTACCGGAGATATGTTTAATCCTGGTTGAAAAGGGATATGTAAGATAGGTGGTGTTGCTGGCGGGCTGACCAGGGATCTGATGCCTTCGCAAAGGTGAACACTAACAGTTTGTGGTCAGTAAAAAAACCACGAAGTCCCTGCTGTGAGAGATTAGTAAAACTAATATGAAAATATGAAAGATGAAGAAAACTAGTATGGATATATGTGTAATGAATAAAGCCAGTATGAATAAGATAAGGATAGATAATAGAATGTAGGAAGTAAAGTTAGTCTGAATAAGATAAGTGTCTTCTAGCCTTTTAGACAGAATTAGCAAGTTCTGCATAGAAGAAGTTAGTAAGCCTTGAGAGTCAGGAAGGTGTGAATAAGGACAATGACATGATGGGACACCGACAGGATAACCCCTGGTCCTCCAAGTTCACAGAAACAGCACGTAGACAGGATTGCCTAATGCCAAACTTATCCAGGAGGCAGAAGAATGTAAGGGGGAGGGTACTTCTATACTGAAATAAACTGTATAAAAATTGGGTGAGCCCCAGTGTATGTGTGTATTCCCAGGGTAAGGGGAAGCACCCAACTTTGCATTGTTGTATAATAAATTTTCTTTGTTCTCAATTTTTGTCTCGAGCAAATTCTGTGAAGGTATTTCTGTTTCTCACAAATGGGGGCTCGTCCGGGATCACACTCCCTCCACTGACAGAGTGCCCGACGACGAGGGTAGGTGCACCCTGGCTGATTCAGCTGGACTCACGGACAACGGGTGACTGGTCAGTGGATGAAGCGAGTGATATCCGAGAAGAGGCATTGAGAACAAATGACGGGAGGACGTTAAGGAAGTGCGCTAGGAATAGCTACTGGATCCTGGTAAGAGGAATTTTACTTACCTATTAGTATGGGAGGTGTGAGTAGCAAGGGAAATGGTCCTAAGGAAGGATGGGACGAACAGATAACTAAGCAAAGTCCGTTAGGATAAATGCTATCTGACTGGGGTGCAGGGAAAACCCGTGGGAAAGACAAACAGACCATGGGCAGGTATTGCTGTCTGGAATAGGTTAAAAAAAACCCGATAAAAGGGAATTCGGTATATTGGACAAAGTTCGGATCCGATGAGGACTGGATGTGTCAGGCATTGAACATCTGGCTCTATCAAAATCAAAGAGATAATATTGAGAGCAGAGAATATGCAGCCTAGCCTGCTGGCTCAGTGGATTGGTTGATCAACTGGTTTTGAATGAAAAGGAATGTAAGGACAAGAAGGATGAGGAACCTTTTGTCCCTGAAACACAAGAATGGGATGCGTTTCATTCCCTTCCTCCACCTTATGCTCCTCCTATGCCGGCTCCTATCTTTCCCCTCTCTCCTATGCTCTACCCTTCTTCACCTTCCCCTCCTCCCCCA